>NC_137209.1:20586383-20728883 GCF_960531495.2 Zeus faber | reverse complement strand
AGAAGATGGTTCTACACTCTAGGTTCTATACTCTAATTTCTATACTGTAGGTTATTAGGCTCCTGTTCTAAGAATATGGTTCTAAGGCCCCTGTGGGGGTCTAGCCCTCCAGGTTGGGAATCCCTGGAATCGATCCTGCCCACCGTAAGGGACCAGAAACTGGTCGTAAGGTGTGAAAAATCCACAATTTCACAAATTCTCATCACACATACTGCACCACCCCCCCCCTCTACAAACAATAAATAAACGGACGCATAATTTGGAACTGAAAGAAAGGGGCGCGCGCTCCCCGCGTTGAAAACCCGCGGTTCTGCCGTCCGGCAGGCGACCGGAGACCCGTGGTCAACTGCATCTGTTTCAGCTCCTTGTCCAAAGAAAGGCCCTTGTACAGGGCCACGGTCCGTCTGGCCTTTCTGTGTGCACAGAGCTTTGCTGGGTAAACACCCCGGAGCCCGCGCAGAGCGCCACGGCGCTCCCGCGGGCGCCGCCGCGCTCTTGCTCCGACGGGCACTTGACGGCAGAAAGAGAGAAAATGGAGTGGGGACGGTGTGCACTGCAGTTCTAATGAGCAAGAATAAGTATTAATAGCTGTTGGATGCACCCAGCCAATAATTCAGTGTTTTTTTTTTTTTTTCCCAGGACATTTTATGGCAAACAAAGCCTTTTCTTGTTTCGTTTTTTTGTTTTTTGTTTTTTGTTCTAATGATGATTAATACGCACTATAGCAGGACTCAGCTAGAAATAGAAGTTTTACAGTGTTCTTTGTTATCTCCGGAGTCCTCCGAATCGCCGCTCTGCTTTGATGGTTGTACCGTACTCGCCGATGACGACAACCCAACAGATAACATCATCCGTGGTTATTTCTGTTCTGTCCGGCTCAATAAGCCGACGATATCCTGACAAAACAGCCGCCGCGCCACAGAAAACAGTGGCTCACGACGACAAATCTTATCCAAGGGACTTAGCCGTGAGCTGTCAAACCGTGTCACCGAGCTGTCGCGCAGGTTGGAACTCCGCGTCAAGATGTTACAACTCATTCATCTGACATAACGTTGTCATTCTAACCGGTGGCTTCCAAATCATGACCCCCATGACGCCGGGGGCCCAAAGCCCATCTCCGTCTCCAGTTGAGTGGCGTTGCCTCTTCTGCCTTGCTTGTATTAAATCAAACAAAATGTGACACGGCCAGCCAATCGTACAGTGGAGAAACAACCATGTGACATGGCCAGCCAATCCTGCAGCGGAGAAACAACCATTCGACATGGCCGGCCAATCATGCAGCGGAGAAACAACCATGTGACACCACCAGCCAATCCTGCAGTGGAGAACCAATCATGTGACACAACCAGCCAATTGTGCAGCGGAGAAATCTGCTGAAGAATATTTAAATGTACACCGCGTTCCAAATTATTATGCAAATTATATTTTTCTCTGATTTTCCTAAATAGTCGATGCAAATGACAGTCAGTATAATTTTCAAGTCATCAACCGTTGGGGTATAATTTGAATGTTATTGAACAAACCTCCCAATGATAACAGTATGTTATTCAAAAATAAAAAACTCAAAATGCACTGTTCCAAATGATTATGCACAACAGAGTTTCAAAACATGTTATAGATTGTAAAGAACTGAAAATGGTCGTTTGTTGAATGTGCAGCATGAGGAGTCATATTTACTGGAATCAAAAGCTATTTCAATCAAAAGCAACTGAACAGGCCAAGTTCCATGTCAACATAGGAGCCTTCTTTCATATCACCTTCACTGTTCTTGCCTCCATTGACCTTGAATTTCTTTGCAGGATGTCAGAACAGCCTCCCAGAGCTGCTGGTTTGATGCCAACTGCCTCCACCCTCATAGATCTTTTGCTTGAGGATGCTCCAAAGGTTCTCAATAGGGTGGAGGTCAGGGGAGGATGGGGGCCACACCATGAGTTTCTCTCCTTTCATGCCCATAGCAGCCAATGACACAGAGGTTTTCCTTGCAGCATGAGATGGTGCATTGTCAGGCATGAAGATGGTTTTGCTATGAAAGGCCCGGTTCTTCTCTTTGTACCATGGAAGAAAGTGCTCAGTCACAAACTCTATATACTTTGCCGGGGTCATTTTCACAGCTTCAGGGGCCCTAAAGGGCCCTACCAGCTCTCTCCCCGTGATCCCTGCTCAAAACATGACTCCGCCACATCCTTGCTGACGTGGCAGCCTTGTTGGGACATGGTGGCCATGCACCAACCATCTGCACCATCCAGGGTTGCACGGCACTCATTAGTCGACAAGGCTGTTTGAAAATGAGTCTTCATATATTTCGGGGCCCCCTGCAACCGTTTCTCCTTGTGAGCATTGCTTAGGGGGGGGGGGCAATAGTAGCTTTATGCACAACTGCAAGTCTCTGGAGGATCCTACACCTTGAGGCTGGCAGGACTCCAGAGGCACCAGCTGCTTCAAATAACTGTTAAATTTTTTGTGAAATATCTAATGTTTTCATACCCTGTCCAAGGCATTGTACTATTTGAGGCTTTTCAGCAGCAGAGAGATCCTTTTTCTTTTACATTACATTACATTGATCAGACGCTTTTATCCAAAGCGACTTACAATTATTCAAACACAGACGGACGCAGCCATCAGGAGCAATTACGGGTAAAGTGTCTTGCTCAAGGACACTACAGCATGCTAGCAGGATGAGCCTGTGATCGAACCAGCAACGTTTAGATTACAAGACGACCAGCTCTTCCATCCCCATCCTTTCCCATGTTGCTTGAAACCTGTGGCTGCTTAATAACGTGGAACGTCCTTCTGAAGCAGTTTTCCTTGAATTGGGCTCACCTGGCAAACAAATTATCACAAGTGTCTGAGGTTGATATCAGTGATCCAAAGAGCCCTGAGACACAGAATACCATCCATGAGTTGAATTGAAAAACAAAAAATGTAATGTTTATGACACTTGAATCCACTTTGCATAATAATTTGTAATGTGGTGTATATAAATAAATTATGTATGTATTTATTTATTTATTTAATTAGTAATATTATTATTTATTATATACAATTTTTCTGTCCATATTTGTATTTTATTAATTCAGTGTAAAGCCATGAGAATACACTTAAACTGAACGCCATTATTAGCATTATTCAATATATATCGTGATTATTATCGACACCGATCAACATAAGAAAACACACGGTGATAAGATCTTCGGCCCTAAGACAGCTGTGGAAGTTTGGACTAAATCATATCGATCCCTGGAATGGAATCAACTGTGAGTCTGTGGCTGAATGCGTATCAAATCGAGGTTCTAAGATATCAAAACGGTTGAGGAAGACTGACTTAGGGTTTCACCAGAACATCCCAGCGAGGTCCATGACTGCCCATGCGCTCGGTGAGGTTTACATACGGCTTAAAATTCAGGCTGCACCGCGCATGTGAAATTCCGGACGGGGATGTAATCACCGCAGACGTACTGCATCCGCCTTGGGTCTAAACCCGAGGACGGTGACGTTCACCGCTGGCCGTCGTCCCTGACCCCCAAATACGGCGGCTATCCGGCCCAGGGTATGCTCGCCCGGCCTCTCGACGGCAGCGCCAGATCAGCGGGTGCATTGACCACGCGATGACCTCTGACACTTGACCTTTGGGGAAGCCGCGGACAGTGGACTCCCCTCCCGCGGTCTTCACCGGGCTCCAGTGCTCTGCCGGGGGCCGGTTGAGGCTCTGCTTGAGCCACAGCGGGCCGGATGCCGCCTCGGGCCAAGGTAAACACAACAGGAACCGAGGGGTTTGTCCAGAGTGTAAATAGACCAGGGCTAACTGGCTTTACCTTCGCAGACACATCGCCAGGACGACCCTCTGCCTTGCGGGGATAGCGGATGACCGGCGGCGCTCTGTCTTCCCCTCTGGACCGTGTGGTAGGCGGCGACGTCCTCGCGTTCTCCCGCGCGCCAGTCAAACGCCGCTCAAAAACCCAGCGTGCGCATCTGCAACGGGCCCCGCGTCTTAAGTGGGCTTTGATTCGCGTCGGCAGCGGCGGCGGCGCCCACCGTAGTCGACGGCGAGTGTTGTGTCACCGTCTTTGTTCGTCTAACTGGCGAGCCACGCGGGCACAATGGAAATATATATATATTTTTAAAGCCGGCTAATTAAAGGCACTAATTAGAGAGACGTCAACACAGGAATAACAATGGAAAAGGGAGCGGGCCGAAGGGGGGGAGGCGGAGCCGGGCGGGAGCCGGGATTTCAGACACGAGTCGGTCTCGAGGAGCCGCCATGAAGAGCCAAACATGAGCGGTGGGGGGGGGGGGACAGAGGACGTGGAACAGAGAGGGAGAGAGAGAGAGAGAGAGAGAGGATGCACTGGAAGGATACTAGAGATGATTAATACGGCACCTAAAGGCCTGGCATGGTTGTAAATTAGGCACGGGTGCAGTCTGTACGAGACGCCGGGCGGAAGGGTGCCTCACGGCGAGGTGCCACCCGTCCCGAGATCTCTCTCTCTTTAAAAAAAAAAAAAAAAAAATGTTTTACTTTTAACCAAGGATATCACCAGAAAGTAGGGAGGACGTCGACGTTATTAACACGTTCAGACCGCTGGGCTTTGGCAACGGCGGCGCTTGCATCTCCTCTCAGCTGGCTCTGGGGACAAAAGGTCCACTCTGCGACGTCTCTGTCGTCCGCTTGATTTTATTTTTTTTGTTTTGTCGAGTGCGGGCGTTTCATGGTTGCCTTAAGGATCGCCTCAGATGCCACGGCCTTCGGGGGAAACACGCTGAAGTGGAAGGGAGCGGTCGAGCGGAGCGGGGGGGGGGGGACCACGAAATTAAAAGGACTTAAGGCACAACACTGAGCAAAGAAATAGAACAATTATAATGGGTAAAAAAAAAAAAAAAGAAAAAAGACGATCAAATGCCGAGGTTTGGACTCGCATGAAGAGAACGGAACAAGGTCCAAGAGCTAAAACTCAACGCCCAGCTTCTCACACACACACACAGACGACGACCGTGTGAAGTGCGGATCTGAGGCTTGGCTGCCGAAGCCGCCCGTCGAGGCGGCGGAAGGCCCGGGACGAAAGAAGGGGAGGAGCGAACCCGAACGCGTCTCCGCCATATGCCGAGCGTGGCATACGGCCGCCGCGCTCCCCAGGCACCCGGGCGACTTACCGCGCTGGCCATCGACACCGTTAACGCCGATGAAGTTTTAAAAAGCGAGGCCATCTGCCGGGGGCGGCGGCGGCGGAACGCACATGCGTTACGCTGTTCCCCCCCGCACCGCGTTTTTGGAACGCGCGGGGGGGGGACAGAGGGAAGCTGGCGATGCATAAGACAAGCGGCGCATTACAAACTATTACATCACGCCGCGTCGCTGTGTATCCATCGCGCGCGAGCTGTCAGACACGTGTCGATCAAGCAGGGACGGGTTCCGGAGACAGCGCGGCAGTCCCCCCCGCTATAAGCCCGGATGCCGCGACGCCGGCACTGCTCTGTCAGTCAAATCCAAATTTAACTACGGCGCGGCGGAGAAAAAAAGCCGCCGGGCGCGCCGTTTTTTTTCGTTTTTTTTTCGTATTTCCCCCCAAAGCCCAGCGGCGCTTCGTCTCGCAACGAGAGACACCGAACACAAGTTGAGTGGAGTTCACGCTCACCAACTAACAAGCAGCCGAGGGTTGTTGATTTTTTTGTTTTGTTTTGTTTGTTTTTTTTTGGGGGGGGGGTGCAAGCGGCTTTCGCCACATGCTTGAGAAAGCCCGGCATTAGGACAAAGGCCACTCTTACACAGCTAAAATGAAAAGGGAGCAGTAACGGTACCTTCTGCTCCAGTAAATGGCGCCAGCCGCTCCCTAATGGGCATGAGGGGTTTGTATACTGCCAAGTTTGCCTTTTTTGTTGTTTTTCCTCCTCCTCCTCCTCCTCCCCTTCCTCGCGCCCAAACAAATGTGACGGCGCCTCGGCGCTCTTTTGAAACGGCGCGCTTCAGCCTTGGAGAGCCGGGCGGCGCCGCTGCCAAACCCTGCGCCGGGAGGTGGGTTCCGGAACGGGGGGGCCGCCCCGCGGGGAAACGACGCCCCCGCCCCGCCCCTCTCTGGTCGTGGACAAAGGGGCCACCAAAGGGAGAACGACGAGGGGGACGAGCGCCCGTTGCCGGGATGAGGGGCGGACGACTCCACGGCGCCACGCCCCCTCATCCCGGCAACGGGCGCTCGTCCCCCTCGTCGTTCTCCCTTTGGTTCTTCCTTTGCCGGCGACGTGTGTCAAGTGGGCGAGGGATCCGCGAGATATAATAATAAGAACAATTAGAACTGGTGCAAGGCCGTCCCTCTCTCTCTCTCTCTCTCTCTCCCTCGCTCTTAACCAGCTCCGAGCATAATAAGCCGTTTGTCATTAATGGCCCACGTCGCTTCACCGTAGAAAGTATAAACGCAACACAAGTGTGAGTCACGGGCCCAACTTTTCGGCGCGAGGCGTTTCATTCGCCGGAGCCACGGCCGACGCCGGAGCCACAGCCGACGCCGGAGCGCGGCGGAGACGTTTGCCGGGGGGGGGTTGAGGTGCGGGAAATTACACACCCAAGGACGGTACGTCTGATCTCTACCACTTCCCTCGCATCAGCCGAATCGCCTAAATTAAGATGGAGAGAGAGGGGGAGGGATTAGCGCCGATTTAACGGCCGCCGAAAACCTCTCAAAGAGGGCCTCGAAAAAAAAACAAAAAAACTCCCGAACGAGTCTCATCCGCCGGCGAATGACCGCGGCCTGGCCTTTGTGACTCCCCGTTGTAACAGAGGGCGTTAATGATTGGATTTGTACGGGGAAAGGGCGAGGAGGAGGAAGAGCCCCCCCCACGGGGCGCCCGGTGTGATGTTTGACAGATCCCTCCCTCTCCAGCTCGGGGGGGGGGGCCCCGCGGTACGGGTCCATCTGCCGGCTTCCCCGCGGGCACCTATTATTCCCCCCCCGCTCTTCCACCAGAGCCGCCGCGCAGATGCTCCGCTCGGCAGGCGAACAGTGCCAGGGCGCGGCGTCGGCTTTTCAATTACACGATGAGGCGGCGTCCCCGGCCCCTCAAAACCGCGGGGGGAGTCGAGCATGCAACGGCGGAAGTCGGCGCTAATTTGCGGGAGCAGCTCGGGCCGGTTTTCGACACGCCGGCCGGAGGGGAGGGCCGGGCCGGCGTCGGGCGGACGGACGGACGGACGGACGGACAGGCGGACGTCATTTTCCCCGTCATCCCCTCTCCAACCTTGGAGGCGGGATGATTGATTCTCTCCGCTCGAGCAGATGCCGTGCGCCGCCAGGAGCGCCCAGGGCTCCCGCGGTCGAGGGCGGCGGCGGCGGCGGATCGCGCGGACGACCTCTGTCGGACTTTGCGAGGCCTCCTGATCGTTTTTAATTACCCCGGCCCTCAGCGCGTCACTCAAACGGACCAAACGCTTGGCGCGGCACAGCGGTGGGGGCCAAGCCAACCGGAAAAAAAACCCCCCAAAAAAAAAACTAAAACGCCCCTTCCTTCAGCTCCCCCCCCGTTCACTTCTGGAAAGCGGAAGGAGAGGTCGGTCAAATTTAGATGCGGCGAAAAAGCGCAGCGACCGCCGGTCCCCCCACACCCCCCCCCCCGGCGTCGCGCCTTTGAAAACCCACGTCGACCCCCGCTCTCCCCCGTTTTTCGAGTCAACACCGCCGGCAAGCGTCTTTGAACATTCTGGGCCGTTTGATTCTCATTTGAATAAAAATTCAAATGGAAAGGCGCAGAGCACACAATCGCGGTCCCCGCGCGGAGCCGGAAAAAAAAAAAATACAAAAAAAACAAAAAAACCACACAAAAAATAAAATAAATAAATTAAAAACCGGCTGCATTGTGCATCTGCCGTGGGTACGGACACGAGGCGGGATTAAAGGAGGGGCGAGGACTGCAGAGCGTCGCGCTCCTCCTTGCCGAGCAAACAGGAGCGTCTCGGCTCCGCCGCCGCTCCCTCCACACAAACCCAGATAGCTCCCCCCCCCCCGTTATTTATAGATCCCCATCACTCCCAACTCCCGTGGCACGCACAGGCACGCACACACACACACACACACACACACACACACACATAGACACGTATACACACACACACACACACACACACAGACACGTATACACACACACACACACACACACACACACACACGTACACACACACACACACACACATACACACACACGTATACACACACACACACACACGTACACACACACACACACACACACACACGTATACACACACACACACACACACGTACACACACACACACACACACACGTATTCACACACACACACACACACACACACACGTACACACGCACACAAATACATACACATACACACACACATACACACACACACACATACATACACATACATACACACACACACACACACACACCTACACATTCGCACACAAACATACATACACATTCACACACACATGCACACACCTACACACACGCACATTCGCACACACGCACGCACGCACACATGCACACACACACACATACACACACATACACATACACACACACACACCTACACGTACGCACATACACACACAAACACATACATACACATTCACACACACACACACACACACACATACACACACACACACCTACACACACACGCGCACACACACACACACACACACACACACACACACGTGCACACACACACACACACACACACACACACACACGCGTGCGCGCACGCACGCACACACACACACACAAATACACTCCTTCCTCTGGAGGAAGGCATTAGGAACAAGACTCACCTACTTTGGTGTAGTTGGTCACATCTGTCGGCAAAGGGAGGAGGGGAAAAGAGGGGGACGGAGGAGAAGGAGGAGAAGGGGGAGAGAGAGAGAGAGAGAGAGAGAGAGAGAGAGAAAACAAACGTCAGCAGGTTGTAATGTACAGCGGGCTTAACTTCAGCACCGGGGGCCGAGGCTGTCACCGGCTCGCCGTGAAAAATGAAGACGTCCCGGGCCGCCGAGCGGAGCGCGGTTTAAGAATAGTCGCTTGTCGGTGGGTTCGGGGCGGCGGGGGGGGCATCATTCATTAATGGAGGGACACGAAAAATCTGAGATAGTTTCCCCCGGGAATCCAAAAAGTTTGCACAACTTGCATTAATATTTGTCAGCGCGTTGGGAATTTTGAACGGCGGCCACAAAGGGGAGGGGAGCGGAGCATCCATTGCCGCCAACGGGGGCTGAGCTCCGCGCCGCAATGTAAGCCCGCGCGCGCGCACACGTGCACGGGCGTGTGTCACCCTCCATTCATGTGTCTGGGAGGTAATTTAGCAGCCTTCAGACGACTCTCACCCTTTGTGCTTCGACCTTTGTTACATTTCCCCGAGCTTGTTAGTCTCGACAGTCGGTGTCCGGGGTTTCCGGGAGCAGGATAAAATGGACTCCCACACAGACCTCAGCGTGGCCCCCGCTGCGGAGAATCCACTAGAAGCTATTTAAAAAATATATATATATCGCATTTAGCGACATTTATTTTAACCGCCCGACATTCGTATCCGCCGAGCTTTATGGAGGATATTACGAGGGGCCTTCGCCGTGCGGTATGTACGTCCATTTTTTCCTACGGTTTGGGTGTGATTTATTTTACTCGCGTTCAAAGTGATCCCCGTACGGGCGTGATCTCCTCAAGTCCAGTTCTGCTTTCCGCTAAATAAAAAAAACAAAGAAAAAAGGAGTACAGCGACAATAACAGGGCTTTGTGGCTTTTGGGGCAAAACCCCGGACTTTGAGGTAGCGTTCCCGGGGCTGTGTTGCCGGGCATAATTCCCCGGCAATCCGACAACGTCATTTGCATTGCATTTTCGGCGCGTATGCGGCGGGTCCCCGGGGGCCGACGGCGGCAGGACGTGATTACAATATCAAGTTTACACGTGGGAACAAAAGCTATTTTTAGAGAGCGCGGAAGGGGGGGGATTCAGTCACTTTGGCTGGGTGCCGTCAACACACGCGCACACACACACACACACACACCAGCACAATTACACTGTCCACCACTGTCATTGCTTCAGAGAAAGCTCAGCGTGGGGACCGCGAGGCTCCATCCCCACGAAATTGGACCCCAGGGACAGGAGGGGGCTGTAGGCACTGATGTCTGGCATCAAGGGCCGGGGAGTAACACCTGGGGTTTCAGCGGCATTGTCAGCGGAAAAGTTCCGGGCGGGGGGTAGAGAGAGAGAGAGAGAGAGAGAGAGAGAGAGAGACGACCGGGAGGAGCCGAGGCCAAGCGGGACCCGGGCGGATCCGGAGATGTGAGGGGACGGACGGGACGGAAGGGCTCTGGCCGGCGGGAGCCACAAAGCCAGCGGAGGAGGAAACCCGAAGGGAAAAAGGTCCACATCTCTCCCTCCCAGACCGAACCCCGGACCTTGAAGCGCAGGTAGAAGGATAACCCCGGCGTCAACGTCCACCGACCCCTCAGCCTTAGATATTCCGGGTTTCGCCCCGAAAACCAATCGCACTCGCTAGCGGGGGAGGGGAGGAGGATCCGGGAATTAGAAAGAGTTGAGAAGGGCACCGCGGAGCGAATGGAAGACCTTGGAAGTGGCTGCGTCAGCTTCACAAGGTCGAGGAACGCTCCGGGAGTAAGGCGCGGCCGCCCGTTCCCGACAACCCCAGCGTTCCAGGTCCACCCCCCCCCCGGAAATAATCGCTTTTCCATCTTTCAATCGAGTCGTTCCTTTCCCGTCGCTTTGCTCCTGCGCAGAGCGGCGAGGATTGTTGATTCCGATTCCACGGCGGGATCCGGCAGGCCTCGGCCCACCGACGCGGATTAGGGCAGCGGGGCCCGCGGGGTCGGTCGAGGCCGATCGGACGAGGGACGACCTCGCGGGGTTAAACCCAGAGCTCCCGATGCCACGAATAACCCACATTATACGGCAAACCCCCCCCCCCAAAAAGAATAAAACGAAAAAAGACGTTTTAAGCAGATAAGCCGCTTCCAGCGTCTTAGTTGTGCCGCGTGGGAAGCCCGCGACAGGATATTGAAACTTTTGACAAGGCGAGCAGGAGCTTACAGAGATCACTCCTTGCCTCTCCCTGTTCTCCACGGCCGGGATGGATGAGCTTGCACTTGCCCGGTGTGGTCAGCGGTGTCACGGCAGCGGCATGTGACACATGAACATGCGACACATCTGGCGCCTTCCAGCCCTTTCCGGCTGCACCTCGAAAGGACCGTGCCGGCGTCGACGTTCAAGGTCCGTGGCCGGTATTTTTCGCCGGCCGGAGCCGCCATTTTCAACGACCTCCGTATGATTTCCCCGGAGACACCTCGCGACTCTTTGACGTTTTCATGACAGCCTCCGTGTGGCTGTCTGGTCCCACTGACCAACACGGCGACACGTGTTGGAAGAAGGCCCGTCGCTTTCACGAAACTGAAAACCTGGCTTTGCTTTTGTCCGAAAGCCAGAGATTCCGCGGCCTGCGTTTTGGGTGACTATTTTCGGCTCAACAGCGGGTCAAGCGTTCGAGTGTCGTTTTTTCCCCTGCCCGCGACAAACGCGTCCGGCCCGCGAACCCCTTCAGCGCGATCGTTGCGGGACTGTGTGGCTATTAACTGGTAACAAACAACAACCGAAATAAATAAATAAAATAAAAAACCTGAGCTGGAGGGTACAAAAACTGTGGCATCGCGTTCAATTTCGACACGCGGAAAAAAAAATAAAAATTCCCGGGTGTCGCCATTTAACCTATTCGCCAGAGTGGAATGGGTTTGTTTTTTTCTTGGGTTTTTTTTTAACAGTCACACATAATGGGGAGAGACGGCGCCGGGCTGGCCCAGCCCGAGCGAGAGGAAGAAAAAAAAAAAAAAAAAAAAAAGGACGAAATACAGACGGAGACGGATGGAGTCAGAGTCTGAAGAGTCGCCTGCCTTATCAGCAAGAGCTGCGATAGCTTTCATCCACCAGCCTGAGCTGATGTTAACACTCTTTATTTTTCCTGGAGGAATGAGGGATTATGAAGCAACGACAGACGTTGCAGATGGCCGGGGCTCGCACAGACTGGAGAACTTTCGAGAAGTTTACAGCAGCCAAATCGCTTCTTCCACTTAGGCTTCGGTTACACAACCAAATCCCGAGATTTCTGAGGGTTTGTTTTTTTTGCCTTTATGGGTAGAGATTTATATGTAGTGCTGTATTTTGTACTTTATATTTCACTGTTCACAATTCTGTATGCATAAACACAACAGCCACAACATTAAAACCACTGACAGGTGAAGTGAATAACATTGATCTTCTCATTCCAATGGCACCTGTCAAGGGGTGGGATGATTATTATTATTATTATTATTATTATTATTATTATATTAGGGATATATTAGGCAGCAAGTGAACAGTCAGTTGTTGAAGTTGATGTTGGAAGCAGGAAAAATGGGCGTGGTCAGTATCTGAGCCACTTTGACAAGGAGCACATTGTGATGCTGGACGACTGGGTCAGAGCATCTCCACAACCACAGGTCTTGTGGGGTGTTCCCGCTACGCAGTGGTTACTACCAGAAGTGCTCCAAGGAAGGACGACTGGTGAACCGGCGACAGGGTCATGGGGCCCAAGGCTCATTGATGCACATGGGGAGTGAATTCTGGTCCATCTGGTTCGATCCCACAGAAAAGCTAGTGTAGTACAAATTGGTGAACAAGTGAATGGTGCTGTGATAGAAAGGTGTAGAACACACAGTGCATCACAGCTTGACTGCAGAGTGTCCATGCCGAGCCCTGTCCACCTCTGAAAGCTCCTACAATGGACACGTGAGCGTCAGAACTGGACCGTGGAGCAATGGAAGAAGGTGGAGGTCTGATGAATCACCTTTTCTTCTACATCGTGTGGATGGGTGGGGTTAGGCACCGATCCCATGGAGCACCCGTGGGATGTGCTGGAGCAACAAGCCCGATCCATGGGGGCCCCACCTCACAACTTACAGGACTTAAAGGATCTGCTGCTAACGTCTTGGTGCCAGGTACCACAGGACACCTTCAGAGTCTGGTGGAGTCCAGGCCTCCACGGGTCACAGCTGTTTTGGGGCCAGGCGGGGGAGCTGCACAATATTAGGCAGGTGGTTTTAATGTTGTGGCTTATCCATGTATACATAAATAATTGTAATAATCCTTATTTGTATTGCACCTTTATACTCAACAGGCAACCTGACGTCGATAGAAGGCAACCAAATACAAACAATAAAAAATAGCTAAATGCACTTGATAAAAATAGGCAAATATTATAGTAATTTTTCAGATTTTAGTCACTAATTTAGACATTAAATATAGTTTTATTAGACATATATATATATATATGTTTTTTGATCATTATAACCCCTCAAAGTAGTTTCTCAGTGAATGATTTCTCTTGAATTATTGTTCTTGAATGTCACGCCCTCCACTTCGGCCTCCTCTTCAACCTAGCCTGCAGCCAGTCTCTCTCTCTGTCTCTCTGTCTCCCTCCCCTGTCTGTGTGTGTGTGTGTGTGTGTGTGTGTGTGTGTGTGTGTGTGTGTGTGTGTGTGTGTGTGTGTGTGTGTGTGTGGTGGGGGTGGCTGCATGCTCCGGCTCTCTCCTGACTAAGTCATTCACTTCACCTGCTCTGCCCACTCACTGGGTCCATCTACTCACCACCTGGCGGTATACACCAACCCCGGCTTTCCATGCACTCAGCACCAGACTGGACGCGTTTTTGATTCTCGTCTTCGCAGGCGAGCGCCACGGTTTGGATCCGACGCGGTGGGGGGGGGTTATTTTCCAATTGTTTTATTTCCTCCCGAAAACAAAGGACTTTTGAAATATTTGTGCTCAATAAATACTGGTAAAAACCCACTATTTGTGCTTCGCCGGCGTTAGGATTCGGCAACGTGACTGCTTCCGTTCACACACACTAAATAATAGGGGGTCGAGAGCGGGCAGATTTACGGAGCGACTTTTACGGAACAAGGACAAGCCTCCTTTTCCCCACATTACACCAATATGGAACATTTCCAGTGGATTTTACGGCTTTCAGTGCGAGTGGGGAAAGGGGGCTTATGTCTACGCTGGCTATTCTTTGCGAGGTACGGTTGACGAGCTGTGAATAAGCGCTGGCAAAGTGACAGCTAGATGAGAGCAGTTAGCGGCCGACTACGTCAGGTGCTTGTCAGGCTCAGCGCTGTCCGGTCTCGGGGCCGCTGAGGCGTGACGTTTCGCAGGCTCGCGATGCTTTTGCCGGCGCCGCGGCAGATGTTTCAATCCAGCGCCGCAGCTGTCTCGTTAAAAAAAAAAAAAAGAATGAATGAATGAATGAATGTAATTGTCGTAATTGTCCCCCCCACTCCGCGTCCACGGAAGCTTCCGCGGCCGTTCCCGGCAAGGGCCGGGGCGGGGTTTCGGTCCGGCCGTTACGCAAGCGGATAATTCGCACCAGTTAGAACAAGGATTTTTCTGACCGTGGTAATGTGTGACGTGGTCCAATTTGCAAAAGCCACAAGTGAGGGAAGGGAATATAAAAAAAAGTTAGGGTTAAGACCTGTCACGGTCCACTGTGTCCTCGCTGTACGCGGAGCTCTCTCTCTGTAGGAGGAAAGAAAAAAAAAAAAAAAGGAGGAAAACAGTACTGCAAGGTATTATGGGATTATTTTTCCCCTTCTCCTTTTTTTTTTTTTTTTTCCCCCTCTTCCCAGAATCTGTCAGGCAGACCTTGATGAGCGATCAGAAGTGGGAGGGATCAGAGGCCCGTGGGCACCACGCTGGAACGCGACCCGGAGTTCAGCGAGATAAAGACGATACCGCCCGGGGAGGGGGAAGGAGATGGAAGGAGGAAAGACAGGGAGAAGCTGTGGTCCGGATGCCTCTGGCAGCAAAGGCGAAGCCCGGGCACTTGTGGATAACGCTGGGGGGGGGGGTCCGACGGGTACCACCGGTCAAAGAGATCCGAAGATCACAGACGGCCTTTTTTTTTTTTTTTTTCTCTCGCGGGCGTGGCGCGATGGGAGGAAGCGCGGCGCTGGAAAACCGGAGAAAGCTACAAGAAGGGGTGGGGGCGCCTCGGTCCCTCGAGGGGATCGAACCGGGGGCCCCCCGGAAAACACGGGGGGTAACGATCACCGCGGGTCGCCAGGACGTCCTCGGCCGGTCGAGACCGATTTGCAACGGAAATCCCTCGGCTCGAAGGCCACGGCGCCGAACGCCCCCGTGCGGAGTCGTCTGTTTAGCCGGCTCAAACGGGTCATCAGGCGTAACGAGTAAACAACATCGCCGCAGGGCGCGCAAACTCATTGCCTTTTAATTGCGTCCCCCCCCCCCCCCGGTTACTGGGGCGGGGGGACAGGTGCGGTCATTACCGCGGGGCAGATGGGTCGGCAGAAGCGGCCCTTGTTTCCCTCTGGCGGCGGCACGGTCTCCGCCGTATGTAGAGCGATCATTAAAAACGACCCCCGACCTTCCGGCGCGCACCCTCCGCCTCTCATTCCAAATCGGGGTAATTAAGAGTGGCCGGTTACTCGTTACTTAAAAAAGGGTTACTCGTATTGTCTCCCTTTGAGAGTTTCCAGCCTGAAGGGCTCGAACCTCATTAGCGGCCGAGCACCACCGGGCACCGACGGAGCCGGTGCCTATTTTTAGTGCACCCTCCCTCATTTCCACGGTTGGAGTCCGCGGCGGACAACGTTTCTCTTTCATGTAATTTGGCCACACTCAGGGATGGACGGCGCATTTGGAGGTGTTGAGCTTCTCCCCTTCCAACCCGGCGCCGCCAAAAGGAAAAAGCTGGGCTTGCGTGGATTTGTACGTTTTGGATCTGTTCGTTTTGTTTTTTTGGGGGGTTTTTCTCGCCTCCCCTTCGTTTCGGTCGCGTCGAGGGGTTTGAAACCGTCGCTGAGCCGCCACTTTTCGGCGATTTTACATTTCCTCACCTTGATCTCGCCGGGCCGCTTACCCAATACAAACACGGCACAGAAATCCAGGCATATACATACGCCGCAACCTCGGCGTAGGTACCACAAAGTTCCACCTCCAAAATGTTTGCGGCATTTTGGATTTTTCCACCACCGATTCGGTGTGCATTAAAGGCGTACACAACCTCAACTCCCCGAATCCCTCTAAACTCTAAGCATCTGATGACTGGCTGGACCAAGTGTCGTGAAAACGGTTTGAAATGAGGGGGGCGCCAAGGACTCGTCAAAATACCGAAATATGCGTCAAAATCGTTCCCGGCCGGCGTGGCCCACGACGCCTCATACCGCTTGCGGGTTTCGCGCAAATTCAGGGCCGCGTGGCCAGTTTTAAGAGTTAGGGTATTTTACAGATTTATTTTATTTTAGTTCCTCGTTTTTGACCTTGAGGAAAAATGGAGATGTATTTACACTCATCAAAGTAACGTCCCCAAATTGAAAGGATTCCTCTTGCGCTCATGGAGGCCACGCTTGTTGCAGCCGCGCACGCCGCATCCTTCATTGGTCTGGAAAGCTCAAATCACCGCTTTCGGCTGTATTTCTCTTATTGTGTTTGTGGATGTTATTAGATTGTGAAGAAAGTAATAATGGAATTTGTGTGCAATGTGTGTGTGTGTGTGTGTGTGTGTGTGTGTGTGTGTGTGTGTATTTACGTCGTGGAGCACTTTCTTTTTTTTTTTTCCAAATGCGTGCGTTTTGGGGACGGGTCTGCATGCGTTCCTCTCGATGTGCATGCCGATGCTCGTGTGTGTGTGTGTGTGTGTGTGTGTGTGTGTGTGTGTGTGTGTGTGACTCCAGTGTCAGGTGTGGTTAAGTTTGGCAGCTCCTTTTAATATTGCCAATGCGGCTCCTTTGAAAATTCATTAAAGCGCTTTGACCCTCCTGCCATCTGTGAGTGCGAGCCGGGCGGCAGCTGTGGAGGGCGGGATATGAAACTGGTGGTGGTGGTGGTGGAGGCATGTGGGCGAGGCCCCCCCCCCGACGCAGAATTAGGAGCCGGGGGTACGCCGCGGCCTTGAACCGCTATTTATTCATCGCTCCACCTCTTCTACAGCATGAACCCGCCCTGAGATGTCGTGGCTTCACGTGAATATGAATACGAGAGCCGGGCGGCTCGGGATCGGGTACCCGCGGGGTTTCCTCGTTCGGTTGCCGGGTAAAACAAAGAGCATGCGGGTCGGACGGCGGGTGTCGCATAATAAATGTGTTAAAACTAAATTTAAATAATAACAATTCAGTTCAATGATTTAATCCTCCGAGTCAAAAAAACAAAAAACATGACCTTTGCGTGTGGGCCCTGGAACATGAGCGCCGCCTCAATCAGGCGCGGAACAAGCTGTGGCGGTGTGCTGCTCAATGTTATGAGAATAAGCACGAAAATATTAATTTAAATTGTGTTTCCCGAATTCCCTTTGTTGTAAAACTATATAATCTCAATTTCAATGCATGAAAACGGCCCAAAACGATCACTTTAAACGTACTTTATTAAGCCAAATTATTCAAACTGCCCTAGGATATGCGGTTCCGGGCGGGGCCGCGGATCTTGTGTTGACGGGCAGGGTCGGGCGGCGGTGCCGGGCGGGGGCGGGAGCGGGTGGGGGGGCGGGGGCGGTGTCACACGTCACAGGCGCGGCGCGGGAGCGGGCCTTGGAAAATCAGACCCGGGCGGGACCCTGGCCCGGCGTGGGTTGAGATGCAGTTCAGGGATAACTTCTCGCCGGAAAATGGACCCGGGTGCTGCAATTATCGCCTAATTTAATGCGTGTTCGTGGCAATTAGCGATTCGCCCCGCGCCGCCTCGCCCTGAGCAAGAATGTGATTATCTTTAAGGATTTACAGCTAATACAATAATAACCTATATTACGGGAGGAAAAGTGCTGCACAAACGGTATGGGTAAAATTCTGCTGGACTCCATGAATCTCACACATGCACACACACACACACGCACACACACACACACGTCGCCAGGCCAGACAAGCGCCGCGGCACGGTTTAATGATCTCGCGCTCATTTCGGAGGCCATCTTGTCGCCATGACAGCTGGACACGTCGGATCACTTTAAAGGAGAGTTTCGCCGTTTTTCCAAGCCGGGCCGTCTTCAAATGTTCATCGTTAACGACGCTTCATGGCACAAGCTCGCCGGACGCTGGGCTGTCGAGGGAACGCACACTCTAAAAATAACACTCAATCTGCTTTCAGGGAAGGGTATCGGAGAGTTTGGACACGACGCTAATGACGTCATTTAGCTTTTGAGGGTTCCGTCCGAAGCGACGTAGAATAGGTGCATTTTGTCGGCGGTGTCAAACCACGAGCGAACAGCGTTAATGGAGTCGAATAATAATAGAGTCTTTTTTAAGTAAGAACGTAGGTAAAGAGGCTACACGGGGAAGTGTGTGTGGGGGGGTGGGGGGGGGGGGGTGGAGGTGTCAAGTGGTGCATTTTGTCAGGGTTTTAGAGGAACAGACAATTTAAAAAAAGGGCATGAAACTAGAAGCAGGAAGTTGCACCGCTGTTGGCACCCAACTGTAGTCAACGTTCCACTCTGTGTGTACAATGTGCCGCAATTCAGAAAAGTTGTTAAAAATTAAATGTTATACATATATATACTGTGTGTATATATATATATATATATATATATATATATGCGTCTTAAAACATATATAATGTGAGTTTCTCATTTCCTTTAAGCAGATTAAAGTTTTTTTTTTTCAAGGCTTAAACGTTTGCCCCATTGCACTGCATTGAAGCCCGCTGAGAATCTGCAGCAGAGTGGTACGTTTCTCCACAGCCATGCGTTCAGCGAGGTCGCTGCTGTAAACAGTTATTTATTTTTGCACACTTTCTTACTCCCTGCCGGGGGAAAATGACTTAGCTAGTTATCAATGACGGGAACCAACATTTTAATAATAAAGGGCTGGGTTGAAGCCGCCGCGGCAAACCCCCATCCCTTTCATCCTCAAAGCTCGCTCCAAAGTAAGCCCTTTTTGGAGACGCGTCCGCCCCCTGCTCCCCGGCGCACAAAGCCCTCCATTTAGCCCCTTCTTCCGGCCATCGCTCCCGAACCGGCGTCGTCGCCTTCCCGTCGGTCGCCCCTCACGGGGGAAAAGCAATATCGCGACGGTGTTTGTGCCCCGTAATCACTTCCTCCCACACCTGATCTCCTCTTTACAAAAACTCCGAGCGCCGACATTATTGCTGTTATCGTCAGAAATATGGAGGCCTATGTATTATGCATTAACGATGATCTTCCGGAGGGGAGACAGCCGAGCTTTGATGCAACGCGCGCACACACACACACACACACACACACGTGCAGGCACGCACACACACACACCACAAGTCTTGTATCTGTTAATAGATGGATGAGCACATCTGGAACAGCAAAATACTCCCAACTCTTTCCCCCGATGGATCGCAAACACACCGAACACAATTACATACTTGCATACTGAAGTACACACACACACACACACACACACACACACACACAGACACACAGACACACACCCAACACTCACACGGGCATATGTCTCAAAGCGGGGAGGTGTAATGGAGGCGGTCTGCACTTCGCCTTTGCACTCTAGTTTGTTGCGTCTCCCTCTGACACTTATCAACACCTCTCCTGCTATTAAAAAATTCCCATCCAGGCTTTTTTTTTTCCCACCCGCCAACTATCTAATTTACATGACTGGCACTTAACAGCTGGGCCTGGTGTTGTAATGGGAGGAAGGGAAGGAAGGAAGGAAGGAAGGAAGGAAGGAAGGGCGGAGGAGAGGAGGCGACGGATAGGAAGAGGAAGAGGAAGTGAAGCCAAAACGGGCCGAGAGAGCGCGGAGGTTCGGGGGATTTCGGGAAGGGGGCGCTACGCTCCGGAGGCAACGCTCCAATCCAACGTGCGCCGCGGGATCCTGCCGGCGCCCGTCCTTGGGTTGTTGGTTTTTGTTTTTTTGGGGTTTTTTTCGGGGGTGGGGTTCCGCGCGTCAGAGCATCCCTGCAGCGCTCGGGTATTTACACGTGCGTGTGCGGATTAACGCTCGGCAGACGAGCGCATGACACTTCCTGGAATACGCATGCTGTTTTTTAAAAAGAAATCCCCCCCCTCCTCCTCCTCCTCCTTTCCCCCCCACCCCCCCCCCCCCCCTCCTCCTCCTCATCTTGGCTGACTTTGTGCAGCACCGTGGGGCTTCCATGAGCCTGAGCCTCTTTGGCAAGAACCCTCCGACTGGATGGCAGCAAAGAGCAGGGGAGGGCCTCAGAGGGAGGGAGGGAAGGAGGAAGGGATCGAATGAAGGGGAATAGACAGAGCGAGAGAGAGAGAGAGAGAGAGAGAGAGAAGTTGTGGGAACCTTTGTAGGTGGTTTCAATCATTGTGACGCCATCTGTTCCACTCCATTTTTCCCACTGACAGCCGATATTTTCCCTGGCGAGATGAGACGCCTTTCTACCGTTGTATGTTTGTATGTTTGTATGTGTGTGTGTGTGTGTGTGTGTGTGCGCACGCCCACATTTGTGTGTGCACATTCACATGTGCATTCATGTGTGTGCCTGTGTGTGTTTACACTATATGTATCTGTCTGTCTGTGTGTATACCTGTGCATACCAATGTCAAGTTTTGTATCTGTGTCTATCTCCGTATATTATGTGCTATACGTCCATTTGTATCTGCAAGTATGTGTGTATAAGTGTGTATATACAGTATGTGTGTACACAGTATGTGTGTATCTGGATTTATATCCGTGACTGCATGTGTGTGTCTGCGTCCCACAAATTATAGGTGACCCTACCCTGGCGCATTTATCCTGCATGTATACGTACACGTCATGATGTGTACCACTCTACATGGGGACGTGCCTTTGGACCGTCCAAACCATACGCACCAAAAATAATCCCGCTGGTTCTAAACGCGGGACTTTACAAGGCCGCGTGGTCGCGGGAGAACCATTTTATTTTGGTGGATGGTTTTGTGATGTTCCTCGTATGGTTCTTTCAGATGGCGGCTGATGAATTGGCGTGAATTTTGAAATGGGCCGTCTCCCTCCTTGATCGGGAGCGTGGGTGGCTACAAGCTGGCTGCTACTGCAAAAAGAATAGTCTTCACAGGAGAAATAAAATGCCAAAGGCGCTTCATTTTTCTGTTTTTGTATTTGTTAAAGCAATGACGCTTTCACCTTTAGAAATGGAATGAACAAAACCACCAAATAGATGTAACGTAAATGTAATAACTTTGACAAATGTATAAATGTATGGAGTACCTGGAAGTTGTGAAATAACAGAAGTCGTTAGTGGAACCATGCTATAGGTTCAAGGAAGGTTTCTCACCATAGTGTTTGAATCATGCAAAACCAGAAATTAAATCAAATAAATACAAATCAAGAATTGTAATCTATCATGAGGAAAATGGTCATGGGGGCTAATGTAAAGTATGCACACTGACTAGTAAACAATCCTAAACTGAATTTGACATATGAGGAAATGTATATTTGAAATAACAGTGGTCCTAAATAGGCGCCCTGTGAAACCCCGTTGGGCCTGATAAAGGCTGATTTACACTTGATGAAGGACGCAGGGGCCCAGCTAATCTATATCGATCGATATAGATATCTATATCGATATCGATTTTTTTTCAAGATTGGTTTATATCCCATAGACCTTTGGGAATATGATGTCAGTTATTGACTGGTGTCACTTACTAGGAGGCTGTATCAACCTTTGCAGCTAGCAAGGCAAAATAAAATGAAAACAATTCCAGGGTGTTCGGCTGACAATTGTTGTAATTTTTTAAGGGGTTCTTTCTTGCAGTTTTTGCTCAGCTTGTTTTTTGTCGTCACTTACGGACGCTGAAGCTAGAAATGGAGGAATTTAGCATGTCCGCTACAAAGACGAAACTCGACTGGTTAATATAACTACGACCAGCTCTGTCAGACAACTTGACGCCGCCACGCGCTTCCACCCCCTCGTGGGCCGGCCTATTTAAGCAGCCCCTCCCTCTTGCCGTAGCTGCTTTGCTTGCGGCGCTGCCTCCACCTCCCCTGCATCCACCCGTTGGGGCTCTACTCCTCCATCCAGTGGGGTGGGGGATTGACGCTCATCACTCTAACATTCCCGGCTCATTAAGCATGCCTACGTTTGCTGCACACCTCGCCGGGAGTGACGAGCGGGAAGAGCCCGGGCGCCCGGCCTCAAACCACGCCGAATAATCTACTGTCATCGAATCCGAGAGTTGTCTGTCGGCGGCACAATTTCGACGTCAAACAAAACGGAGCGTGACGGGCTCAGAACAAACAGCTGAAAAAAACAAAACAGATCGGCGATGGTATCGGAGCACTTCCCCCGAACGATGACGTGGCGGCAAAACGCTAGCGCACGGAAAGCACCACCGACCCTTAACTTCTGCAGCATTCAAGGAGTCGGCGGACCCGTCGAGCCGCTTGACTCGTGTCGCCTGGCGGCTTGAAACACATGTGAAGTCATTACCGCGCCATTACCCCTACGTCTGAGTCCGTCCTGGAAGAGACGGCCGCCTCCGCCGCCTTTGTCTGAGAGCTCAGCCTGCGGAGGGCTTTGCCGTTGCTCTCTTTGTTCATCCCCACCCCTCCTCCAGCACCTCTTCATTACCTGGCGCGCACTCCCTTTCCATCACACGCGCTTCATCTTTTCCCTCCTCGCTAATGAGACGTGGCTCTGAAAAATCCCTCCCCTCGCCGTGTCATTCCGGTTGCTTACATAAGAATTAGGGCCTTTCGACATAAAAGCCTTCTTTTTTTCTCTCTCCCTCTCTCTCTTTTCTTTCTCCCCCCACCGGCGTTTGGGATTCTATTTCACAGCTGTATCGGCCCGATGTGGAATATTGACTATTGAAGACGGCGGAAGTGTTTTTTCAGCAAGTTTTCCAGGTAATTGCAGTGTTATTGGATCTACAGGGACAGTATCGCCGTTCAGGGGGAGAGAAAAAGGCTCTCGTCGGCTCGCGCCACAACCCAGAACAGAACAGATAAGGATGCAAAAAACAAAAAAACAAAAAAACAAAAAAAAAACCCGGTGGATGTTGAGACAACAGCGCGGAGTGGAATTTAGAGCAAAAGTGCTCCACTCCTGTGAGGAGATTTTAGATAGTCGCCAGAAAACACTGAATATGCCGTATGAATATAGATTCAAAAAGTAAATGCTGCACTTTGTGAGAGGCAGACAGACAGGCAGATATGCAAATTGCTAGATATATGGAAATGAATGAAGAGATAGATCGCGAGATAGACTATTATTGGACCGACAGATAGACAGATATGCAAATTGCTAGATATACAGAATTGAATAAAGAGATAGACAGATAGATAGACTATTATTGGACAGAGACACACAGATATATAGATTATTTGTATTATTTGTGTTATATTTGTGATATATATATATATAAATATTTGTGTTATATTATTTTAGGATATAATTAACCTAAAAATGTGCTTAGTTGATTAACTGTCAATGAAAAATAAGCCAAAAAATAAAACAAGAAACGATAGAAATTTACCCCAAAGAATTCATGACGAACAAGGAAAAAAAAAAAAACTGCCAATACACAATAAACCAAAAAAATTGACAATTAACAATATCCCTCCGCATCCACCATTCAAATCCGGAAGGACGTTTGAAATTGTCCAAGTCGCGCGGACGCCCGCGACTGGCGACGTCACAATCCACCCTGTGTTCTGTTCCATCGGCGGCCATAACACCTCCACCTTCGCCGCAGTACCACGCAAGCACATTTACATCACCAGCTAAAATCCCTGCTCCCTTCATTACCAGGCGTTGTGTTTTCAGACATTTAGCAGGACAAACAATGAGGCACGGGCGCGGTCTGCAGGGACCCAGCGGCGCTTAATAGTCTCATTAAAACCATTGATCTGTTCCTGTGGAAAAATAAATGCCTCCGAAGATCCAAGGCCCCGCATCCCGCTCGGTGGAAGCTCCTGATTCGCGGCCGACTCAAGCATGCGTTTTTGTTGGTACCGTGGCGCAAAAACTTGGCGATATGCGTTGTGGAGCTGAAAAGATGGATGCCGATATCACCTTCGTGGACTCAACTTTTTCGGACAATCGCCTGGCTTTAAAGGCTGATGTATTTCATTCAAGTGGCTCATTTGTAGGCTGACTAAAGATTTTCCTCGTCGACTATTTGTCATCAGTTCAAGCCCATTAGTCGACTAATCGTCGCACGTTTATGATACAAATTTAATTATTTCAATCTTCTGGTGTATCAGACAATGGTTTGAGTTCCAGGGCTGAGAGAGAATGTTCTAACTAACACTGTGCTACATTACAGATAAATACAAAACAAAATAACCCCGATTTGGTTAGTGAAGAATGTGGTTAATGGTGTCAAATGGCTTTTATAATATATGCAATCTTTTTATCACATACAAAATATTTTTATTATGCCCAATAATTTTTTTCCTGACCTTTAGGATAGTCTTAGTTTAAACTTCCATTTAATGTCAGGGAAATGAGTCATTCTGAATGTGTCGGAACAACCAGCAACTGAACATTTTGTTAATTTATCAGTAACACCAACACAATGACTTAGAACAAGATTTTAAAATATTAATTTAATTAACAAGCGCTGTGCGGCGCGCACGCATGAAGCCACCTGTTAATTACCGGCAAAACATCAAAAGCTGTAATTATTCTTCTGAATGTGTGGGAACAACCAGCAACGAGACTGAACATATAGTTTAGTTTAAATTTGTTTCAAATTTAAAGCCCTCTAGCGTTTGAGACCCGGGTCCAGCCGTATAGGTCTTAAGGTTAATTTTGACGGGGCAAAGCTCCTGAGCTCCTCCATGCCCCGTCCTTCCAAACAAAATAACTAAAAACGGGAAACACATGCTGTTTTCCTTTGTTTCATTTGGAGGAACGGCTCCACGGCTCCACGGCTATGCAATTGGATGATATTGGATCGGGGTGCACTGAGAGCTGTGCTGTAATGTCCAATAAAAAAAACCCACTACATTTATTTTGGGGGGTACAGTGCCCTAATATTTTAATCTTGTGGAATAACTGTTAATGATCCTTTAACGAGAACTGGCTCAGAGAACGGTCAGAATTTTTTTTCTAAATTTACCTCCCTAATGGACTCCACCAGACCTCTGAAGGTGTCCTGTGGTATCTGGCACCAAGACGTTAGCAGCAGATCCTTTAAGTCCTGGAAGTTGTGAGGTGGGGGCCCCCATGGATCGGGCTTTTTGTTCCAGCACATCCCACAGGTGCTCCATCGGATCGGACCCTAACCCCGCCCATCCACAGGATGGAGAAGAAAACGTGACTCATCAGACCTCCACCTTCTTCCATTGCTCCATGGTCCAGTTCTGATGCTCACGTGTCCATTGTAGGAGCTTTCAGAGGTGGACAGGGGTCTGCATTTTTCCTGCTTCCAACACATCAACTTCAACAAGCGACTGTTCACTTGCTGCCCAACACATCCCACCTCTTGACAGGAGCCATTGGAACAACAAGATCAATGTTATTCACTTCACCTGTCAGTGGTTTTAATGTTGTGGCTGATCGGTGTGTGCTCAAAAAAATAAAGGGAACACATAATCAATACAATGTAACTCCAAGTGAATCACACTTCTGGGATATCAACCTGTCCAGGTAGGAAGCAACACTGATTGTGAATGCACTTAAGCTGCTGTTAACAGGTGGAAATGAGAGGCAATGAGCAAGACAACCCCTATAAAGGAATGGTTCTGTGGGCGGTGGCCACAGACCATTTCCCTGTCCTCATCTTTTCTGGCTGATTTTTGGTCACTTTTGCATTTCGCCAGTGCCCTCACCACTAGAGGTAGCATGAGGCGGTGTCTGCAACCCACAGAAGTTGCTCAGGTAGTGCAGCTCACATCAATGCGCGCTGTGGCAAGAAGGTTTGCTGTGTCTCCCAGCACAGTGTCAAGAGCATGGAGGAGATACCTGGAGACAGTTGGAGGACAACAACCCAGCAGCAGGACCGCTATCTGCTCCTTTGTGCAAGGACATACAGGAGAAGCACTGCCAGAGCCCTACAAAATGACCTCCAGCAGGCCACTAATGTGCATGTTTCTGCTCAAACTGTCAGAAACAGACTCCATGAGGGTGGTATGAGGGCCCAACGTCCAAAAATGGGGCCTGTGCTCACAGCCCAACACCCTGCAACCCGATTGGCATTTGCCAGAGAATTCCAGTATTGGCAGATTTGCCATTGGCGCCCCGTGCTCTTCACGGGTGAAAGCAGGTTCACACTGAGCACATGTGACAGACGTGACAGAGTCTGGAGACGCCGTGGAGAACGTTCTGCTGCCTGCAACATCCTCCAGCATGACCGGTTTGGCGGTGGGTCAGTGATGGTCTGGGGAGGCATATCCTTGGAGGGCCGCACAGAGCAGTTCCTGCATGACTAAGGCATTGATGCTATGGACTGGCCTGCCCGTTCCCCAGACCTGAATCCAATCGAGCACCTCTGGGACGTCATGTCTCGTTCCATCCAGCGACGCCACGTCGCACCACAGGCCGTCCAGGGGTTGAGTGATGCCCTGATCCAGTCCGGGAGGGGATCCCTCAGGAGAACATCCGTCGTCTCATCAGGATCATGCCCAGACGTTGTAGGGAGTGCATACAGGCACGTGGAGGCCACACCTACTACTGAGCCTCGTTTTCAATTGTCTCGAGGAATTTCCACAGAAGGTGGATCAGCCTGTGATCTGATTTTTGCATTTTAATTTTCAGTTTCACTCTGAATCCAGACCTCCATGGGTTAATGATTTTGCTTTCCATTGATCATTCTTATGTTATTTTGTTCTCAACGCATTCCACAATGTAATGAATAAAGATTTTCAACTGGAATATTTCATTCATCGAGATCTAGGATGTGTTGTTTAAGTGTTTTATTTTTTTTTCCGAGCAGTGTATTATACATTATTCATTCAATTCATCTATTAGTTTCCATTCAAACTTTGTTATAGGTATTGTGACCGTCAACCCTGTACCGCGAATCCTTTGAAACGTCCCGCCATTTGGGTTCGCCGTGAGGTTAACTGGAACTGGCAGGTTTGAACCCAAAAAGCGCGACAATGAGACGGACCAATCGGCGAGGAGAATCCGGGCAGGGAACCCAAGGTCCAGAAAGCGGGCAAGCAGGTCGGGGAACAAACAGGACTGGATAACGCTGGAGCGCTCAGCGAAACACACAAGACAATCTGGCGGCGAACAAAGGGAAGGGGACTGGGGTGTATGCTGAGGGACTAATGAGTACAAGGCTGCAGGTGGGGAGATGGGCGGGGAAACAAGGTGGAGGGAATGAGGTGACTGCACGGCAAGAGGGAGTGACAGGGTGGGAAATGACAGGAGAGTTGGTGACATGGCGTGACAACAAAAACCCAGATGGAATTAGCTCATCGTGAAGGGAATTTGTGACATAGCCGTCTATTGAAAGTCTTTTTACAATGGCCCGTGCGACCTGAATTCATCCTACGAGAAATTAAAACTCATATAAACAGCAATATATAAGATTAGAGCCTTGGCCTGAGGAGCAAAACTTGGCTTTCCGATTTATTTCTTGTTTGTTTGTTTTTTTTGTTTTACCGTCCTCTCAAGATTCGACGGGACGTGACCTCGTGTACCAAGGGTTTCTGAAACCGACGGAGGGTTAACCAGGGTTAATAAATGCTATTACAATCAGCTATCTGTCTGGGAGAAAAAGGGCAGAAGAAATCCTATTGCTGTCTAATTTGCAGAGCCACATTCGCTTTAAATGCTTGTTTGAATGTAGAGAGCAAAGCCAGATGGTTTGTAGCACGAGTGGGAGAAAAACCCACAAAAGAAGTCTGTCCTCATCACGCTGTCAAAGCACTGGGAATGCAAATGGAACATTTTCAGTACTTTAAAAGGTCTAAGAAATAACACAGTCCTAACAATCGGATTAGCGGCTCCCGAACTTTGTGCTAGGACCCCCCCCCCCCAGAAGAACCTTGGCAAGATGTAAATATTTCTCGATTATGTCGTCGGCCCTTTACAAGCACGGTGAATTAGAAAGAAAAACGGACAGACGTCGGCTCTGGACCAGAATTGTGTTGATGAAAACACAGCAGAGCGGGACGGTGGAGCCATTGTCCGTGGGCCACAAGACAGGTTTTTTTTTTTTTTTTGTTTTTTTTTACTCCTGCACGTACCAAGGAACGCAGAATTAGGGTTCCGTACAACGAACAATTCCCTACCACCTGTTCAAAGACAGGGACGCGGTTTACCTCAAAACCACGCGTTGTGTCAGAGGAGGCGCAGCTCAACACAGTGTGGCCTCCGCCGACACGCCAGGCCACGCGGTGCCAAATGAACCTAATTAGGCAAAGGAGGCCCGGTTAAGCGCTGAGTGCAGCTGGGCGCACCACGCACGCGTTCCGCCCCCCAAACTACCTTGTGGTAACACCTTGGACATTGAAGGCAGCAGAAGGGGTAGTTTTGGTTTTGAGACCAGGTTACCGATCGTGAACCAACGCCGGTCCTTCCCGATGCTTCATGGGCCGCGTATACCTTCTGGTACATTGGCACGGGAGAGGCTGGTATTATGGCTGAGCCCCGGTGCTAAGCTGCGTCCAGGTGTTCACCACCCTCCAGGTGGCCATGTAATACTCTCGCCGACCCAGATCATGGCAATCATTGAGCTGGCAGCGACGGCTCGCTGCCGCGGCAGCCAGCACGAAGCCAAGGGAAGCGAGCCGACTTGGCAGGGCCTCGCCTGGCCACCGGTCGGGCAAACGGGCAGAGACTCCAACCCCTCCAGGAGCAGAGGAAAGGTGCTGGTGCTTTTTTCTCTTCTTCTACAGATAAATGCTGTAGCTTCACCAACCCGCTTCGCCGCCCCTTGACTGGCTTTGCCGGCGACAATGGAAACAAGGTAGTGTGTCTTCGAGAATATTACCAATAACCGTATCGACGGCTCCAATTGTCATACACACTCTTCAGCCTTTCTTTATCCTCTAGAAATGTCATATTTACTGCTATTTTACTAAGACTGACATGTCATATTTCTTTAAAATTCAAGCATGTCTACTTGACTTTAAACTTGACTTTTGACAATGTTTTATTTCTATACACTATATTACAATGTTATTTGTTCAATAGTAGATGGTTTGTCGGTGGAGACACATAAAGGCATTGAGCTCTGAGGAGTCGGTTAAAAAAAAGCGAGGTATTACTCTGTTGGGTACGACCCCGTGGTCGCACCTGACTTTCGATACACAATCCCCGGGATTTGTCGTCCTTCGCTCGCTATCCACCGCCAGCGCTCCTCCCGGCAAAGTCGCCTGGCCGGACACGCTCCGTCATATTAACTCAATAATCCCCCCGCCAAACCGGAGAGACGGGCCTTTATTAGCGCCGTGTGCATCGCCGCTGCGCGGCTGGCAGGCGGCCACGGACGAGCTCCGCCTACGTTCCGCGCTTGCCATCCCCCCTCATTTGACTGCACGGTCATTATCGTCTCAATGCGGTAGGAGGAAGCGGCTTCCCGTCGCAGGGTTGAGAGAGAAAAGAGGGAAAATGTGAGGGTGTGTGGCTTAGCGGGCTTAATGAACATGTCAGGCGCCTTTAAACAAATGGATTAACGCGTCCGTACACACTTGGCTGTTTTCTGGCAAACACAAACACAAACAAGACCGGCCCCCGGGGGCAGAGAGGCGCGCGGGCCCCGAGGCGGCCGCAGAAAGATGCACGGAGGAAAATGCGGAAAATCGGCGAACGGGTGCTTGGAAAACCGGCAGAAAATAGAAACGCGGGGGGGAGGGGGGGGAAGAACAGGTCCAATCGAAGAGTGAGGCGTGAACACCGCACATGGCAGACACGTGGAGCCCGTCGCCGGAGAACTGTCTGCGGCTCTTGGATTTCCCTATTGCCCCCCCCGCCGGAACCCAATCTGGGGGGGGGGGGGGGTCTGGCTCTGACCTGACAGCGTCTGCCCGGCACTATCTGGAGCTGTCTGTGTCGATACATTGAACGGATGAATAATAGATGGTTGTTCTGTGGTATCCTTGCACCAAAGTTCCCCCTCACCTCCATTCCCCCGCGTGGTGGTGAAATTTTGGGGTGGGGTGTGGGGTGGGGGGGGTGGGGCGGTGTCATCTTTGGAGCGAAGACGGGAATTGTTTAAAACGCTGTGATCTTATGGAGTGTCTCAGGGTCGGCGGGCGGCGATGGTTTTGGCCCTTAAGCCCCTTCCAGGCGGCCTGGTCAAGGCGGGGGTACGTGTGTCTTTATTCGGCCGTTTCCAGCGAGGCCGCCGAGGGGCCGCGGGCCCGCCGGCGGCTTACGGCGCTCTTGCCGTGCGGCGACGCCCCCTTTGCTCGCCGCCTTGGTTCCGCTCCCTCCCCGCCTGTGCCTTCCAAAGGCGGACGCCCAGCCCTTCAGTCGCCCAGGTCGCGTGGGCCTCCGGCGGCGCGAGCCCAGCCGGGGAATAAATAAATAAACAAATAAATAAATAGATAAAAGAAACCCGTACTTTTACAGAAAAGAACGGGGGGGGGTATTATTAACCGATCGTCTTGGCAACAGCGGCAGACGTTTCACCAAGCAAGGACAAAGAAAGCAGAAACGCCACGCTACAGTAAACACACAGAAACACCGGGGCTGGGCCGGACTGAAGATTGATCAGACGGCGGCAGGAGCCGGGCGCAAGGCTTTCAAAGTCTCGTCAGAAGCCCAGGGGCGGCGTCGGCGATGCTGCGGCCATTTTTTTTTTTTTCCTTCTTCCCCCTCGCGGCCTTTGTGGAAAACTTGGGCAGTGGGCCCGGGCTGCACAACATTGCCCAATATTTTTGGACATTTTTGACCTTGATATTGTTAATTTGGCATTTACTGTGGGATGAGTACCGGCGCTAGGGTTAGGATGGATGGAAAAGACCGATACCACAATATTTACATTATGTACAACATATACATATATATATATATATATATATAAATTATATCACCGAGCTCGAAGGAATTGGTGGTTTAAGGTGGAATAGGTTGAAATAAGTGGTTTACTGGTCCTAACCGACTGGCTGGTTACAGGTTTGAACTGCTGTAAACTGGTTTACTGGTCCTAACTGGTTAAAGGGTCCCCACCGACAGGCTGGTTACTGGCTAAACCGGCCGCCTGGCCCTAAACGACAGGCTGGTTCACGGTTTAAACTGCTGTAAACTGGTTTTACTGGTCCTCACTGCTCCCAAACAACACGCTGGTTACTGGTGCCACACGACGGGCTGCTTACTGGGTTCAATCGGCTTACTGGTCCTTACTGGTTAACCGGTCCCCAACGACAGGCTGGTACTTTTTTATAACCGGCATACTAGTCCCAAAAGACAGGCCAGTAAGTCTTTTAAACTGGTTTACTGGTCCTACATGGTTAAATGGTCCCAAACAACAGGCTGGTGACTTGTTTTTAACTTGCGTAATGGTCCCAAACGACAGGCTGGTTACTGGTTTAAACTGGCGTACTGGTCCCAAATGACAGGCTGGTTACTGGTTTGAACTGGCAAACTGGTCCCAAATGACAGGCTGGTTACTGGTTTGAACTGGCAAACTGGTCCCAAATGACAGGCTGGTTACTGGTTTAAACTGGCGTACTGGTCCCAAATGACAGGCTGGTTACTGGTTTGAACTGGCAAACTGGTCCCAAATGACAGGCTGGCTACTGGTTTGAACTGGCAAACTGGTCCCAAATGACAGGCTGGTTACTGGTTTAAACTGGCGTACTGGTCCCAAATGACAGGCTGGTTACTGGTTTGAACTGGCAAACTGGTCCCAAATGACAGGCTGGTTACTGGTTTAAACCGGCGTACTGGTCTCAAATGACAGGCTGGTTACTGGTTAAAACTGACGTACTGGTCCCAAATGACAGGCTGATTACTAATTTAAACTTGCGTACTGGTCCCAAATGACAGGCTGGTTACTGGTTTAAACTGCTGTAAACTGGTTTACTGGTCACAAAAGACAGGCTGATTATTGGTTTAAACTGGCGTACTGGTCCCAAACGACAGGCTGGTTACTGGTTTAAACCGGCTTACTGGTCCCAAAGAAAGGCTGGTAAGTCTTTTAAACTGGTTTACTGGTCCTACCTGGTTAAATGGTCCCAAACGACAGGCTGGTTACTGGTTTAAACTGCTGTTTATTGGTTGACTGGTCCAAAATGACAGGCTGGTTACTGGTTTAAACTGGCGTACTGGTCACAAAAGACAGGCTGGTTGTTGGTTTAAACTGGCGTACTGGTCCCAAAGGACAGGCTGCTTACTGGTTTAAACCGGCTTACTGGTCCCAAAGACAGGCTGGTAAGTCTTTTAAACTGGTTTACTGGTCCTACCTGGTTAAATGGTCCCAAACGACAGGCTGGTTACTGGTTTAAACTGCTGTTTATTGGTTGACTGGTCCAAAATGACAGGCTGGTTACTGGTTTAAACTGGCGTACTGGTCCCAAACGGCAGGCTGGTTACTGGTTTAAACCGGCGTACTGGTCTTAAACGAGTGGCTGGGGGTTCAAGCTGCTTCAAGCTGGTTTAAACCGGTGGTGGCGGCCGTGGTGACTCACCGCGTCTACATCGTCCTGCAGCTGCGATCCCCCCGCGCAGCGAGACAGCGACGGCTCAACTCACACTGATGACGGCGTCTCGGGGAGGCAAGCCAGTCGGCGGCGAAGACGGCACGTTTTGACCCCCGGCCCAACACCGGGCACGTTAAAAAGGGCCCGGCGAGACCGGAGCGAGGAGCCGGCGGCAGAGTGCCCCTTCCAACCCCGTCCCCCTTTTTCCTGACAATACCAGAGGCATTATCCCCCACCGCCTCCGCCATTCTCAAACAAAATGTCAATAGCTTATTGAAAAGAGAGCGAGAGGGGCGGATGCAGTTAAGGAGATGAATGGGGGGAAAAGAGACGGGGACGGAGGCTGACGGAGGCTGACAGAGGCTGACGGAGGCTGATGGAGCACACTTTTGTTTGTTTGTGTTGTTTTGAGGCCAGATATCGTCGTCTGAGACTTTGGGGTAATTGCACCGCGGTGAAGTGACGCGACCCTCTTAAAATCAAAGACTGGCTCTACTCAGTGGTGATAACGTCCACGTTATTAATGGTGCTAATTATGGGCTGGAATATTGGTGGGGAAAGCACCAAATAGCCATCGCGAAAAATATCCGGCAATTTTCAACCTTTGTGAAAAAAAAAATATATATATCTATATATAAATATATATATAGTGTTATTCAATTATGTCCGTATCGCCCAGGCCTCCTTCATGGCATGCTGCTGTGGAACGTTTACCTACACACACACACACACACACACACACACACACACACACACACACACACACACACACACACACACACACACACACACACACACTGCACGCAGGCATTTCCAGAAACACCCCAATGGGTCCTTTATAAATTAGACACAACCTGAGTTCAAACTATCGCAGGAACATTTACATAAGGAGCTGGCAGCTGCAGAACACACACAGATGCTCTCTTGTACCCGTCGTTGCGTATGTCGCACGCACACACACACACACACACACACACACAACACACACACACGCCCCCACACACACACACACACACACACACACACAGGTGTCTCCGGGTTCCAGCTTACGACAATAATGAATGCTCGATGCTTATGTCTGCGCGGCCATATGTTTTTAATTGGTTGATAACACGCCGGCACCCTGCCCCCTCCCGCTCTGCGCGGCCAGCTCGGGACGCCGCGAAAAAACCTGCTTCAGTAGAAAAAAACATGATTAAATTAAATAAAACAAAGTAAAGTCCACCGCGTGTCCAGCTGCTTGACGGACACCGGCTCGGCACATTATTATTATTATCCAGCTTTTGCACTCGGCCTCTATCTTTTTCTCGCCGACGCCCCCCGTCTTTCGGCTCGCTCCGTCGCCGCTCCGGCGGCGGCGGCGTGCGAATGGTTCCCTTGTCTGAGGGAACCATTTCCGTATGTTTGCAATCACTCAGGCTCCCCAGCCTGCACGGATCATTTAGCGGGCTGCCTCATACATTTCAATTAGGGGCCCACCTAGCGCAGCCCCAGACTCGGGGAAGGCAATATTGATTTTCTCCATATCTGGTGCGTGGGTCGCACCAAATTAAGGCTTGTAGTGGGGAATATGATAGATCTGCAACACTTTACTTCTGTTTCCTCCACCTTTTATGTTTTAGGATACGCTGGGGCGCCTTTATTTTTATTTATTTTTTTTGTCGGGAAAGAGAAACCGGAAAAGCCTGTTCCCAACTCAATAAAAGCGGTTTGGTTTGTGGGGTTTAGGTTTATTGTATATTGCCTTTTTTTTTTCTTTTCTATTTTTATAAGTTAATTTTAAGGTTTATTGAATATTTCCAATTTTCTTTCTACTTTTGTTGTGTTACTCAATTAGCATCTCCTATCGTCTCCGTGGGAGCCTCAGTAACACTGAGATTTCCGGGGATGAATAAATATACTCTCAATACAATAATTGTGATATTCGGTTTTGTCAATATTGCCAAAAAAAATGTATACAATTAAATTGTACATTTTCCATTTCTCAATTGATTTGAAAATTGGAACAGTGATAGCTAATAAATAAATAAAATGAAATAACAATTTCAAATCAATTAAAATATTAAATATCTGTCTTTGAATGTCCACATTACTTATGATTGTTTCTCAAATATATAGGTAGTCAATCGAAAAAAATATTGCTGAATCATCGACATTGTGGCATTCGTCAAAAAAATAAATGTAAATGTGTAAACTGTATCGTCGCCATGAGCCACAGCACAGTAACTAGTGACTTAACCAGTCAAATGGAAATCCATTTACTTTTTCCATTTGGATTGAGTGACTTGAGGGCAGCGCGGGACGTCGTCATCACATGGCCGGTTGCCATGGCGACACTTTCCTCAATTATCCAGAACGACCCGAATATTCAATTGCCGCGTCCCATGAAAAGCCGGGGCGGCGGGGGCCGGAACCACCGGCCGGCTGGTGGCTCCGGCCCGTTCACCCTCCCGGCGGGGGCATCCGTCAAGGTTGGGGGGGGCGCGGACGTACGTACAGAGCATCGAGGATTCCGAGGCGGCGAAAAATATATATATATTTTTTTCGGTGAATCGCACTTGGATAAGCCGAAGTGACTAATGGGAGCGGTTATTGCGAGTCGTAAATCAGACGCTCGGCGGGGGGGTCAGAGCGCCGACAAGGTCCGCGCCCCTGTTGTTTTCAATAATTCCAAACGCCGGCGCGGGAATTTCCGTCCGTTGCTAAGTTTCCGCCCCCCCCCACCCTTTGGATAAGATATACGCACTAAATCATACACAACAGTAAGGTGTCGCAGTTAGCCTGGGACGGAGAACGGGCTCGACAACCCTCGCCGCTCGAGCGTTCACAGTAAACACAGCTATGCATTTGTTCAATCGATCGATCGATCAATCAATGGGGTAAATGGTGCGACCGCTCGGGGGGGGGGAAGCGCCGTGTGCCAAACAAGAAGGGAAAACAGCAACGCCATTGGTGGAGGCGTGTCCGGCTATGGGTGCAGCAGCGTGGAGCCACGCCGCGTTGGCAGTGCTGTAAATATGTAAGCAGCCTCATATCTCACATCTCCCTCGTGTTTGTTTTAAAATTGATCCCTCCACACCCTGCCTTCATCACGCCCGCACGGAGCTGAAACACATCATGACCACACACGGGCCTCGCCGGATAAAACATGCATATTTTATTGCCGGGATTTAGCTTCATTACGCCTGCCGCTCGGCGCCGTGGAGGAGTCCATCCAGCTCAACCTCCCGGGGGGGTGGGGGACGGGACGGTTTGTTTTCCATTCCCTTTCAAAAGGATCTCATTTTATAGACGCGTGTTTCCGCATTTATTTCGCATGTACTCTAAACATGTGCACATGTATAATTTAGTCCCTTGTTTTATAATATTTACAGTTAATCATTTTTGTTTGTTATCTATTTTTATTCCCCTCTTGTGTGCTTTTGGTTTGGCCACGTCCCTACAAATGTTCCCTCCTGTTTCAGTTGGTGGGGCCCGTTTGCTCTCTCCAGTTGTCTCCATGTTAACCCCTGTTTGAGTTCTCCTGACCTCAATTCTAGTTTTATCATACATAGTTAATATATTTTTTGAAGTTTCCCCCTGCACTTGTTTTGCAACCCTCCTAAGTTGAGTTGGTATTTAAGTATTTGTAGCAGTATTTAATTACTTTATATGTATTTTATTTATATATTTATAAAGTTTATATTTATTTGGTCAATAAATCCCAATTTTTTCCTCAATCTACCTGTGACTCCTATGTCTGACGGCTTGGCCCCTCACAGTTTAAGGACATTTTAGATGGGACGGTTGGACGGACAGACGGACGACAGACAGACAGACAGACAGAGAGACAGAGAGACATCACTTTAGATAGATTAATTAAGCATCTACAGTATCTACCTACAATATGTAGATCGGAAAACTATAACGTATTCCAGAGTTTGGGTTTAGATATACACTATATGTATATATATTTATATAAATAAAATACCAAAGGAAATACTAACACATTTCCATTTCCTGATTAAAATTTGACGTTTCCTCCGCCCAGTGCCGCCCCCCCAGAAGTCCTTCATGGGGGGGGGCAGATGGGGCCAATGAAGATGTTGGGATGGCACACAAGCCAGGTGCTCCACTGCTTTGATGGGGCGGTTAAGAAATATTGATTGGCTTGCTGACATGTCCGGGGGGGTTGAGGAGAGTGACTGAGAAAGATTTCCCGCTCTGCATGGGGCTTTTCATTTTTTATTCGATTAGGAAACGGAGCAAAATAAAATACATCTGCGATGAAAAAAAACAACAAAGAACAGCGTTCTAATTTGTTTCGTCTGGAGAAACGGGGGAGCGGGGGACGCGCGGCCGAGCGGAGGCCGCATCCGATTTTCCCCCTCTCTTTCGATTCGGCGGGCAAGACGCACGTTTGGGTGGGCTGATATCATGCATGTGCGGCCTCGCGACGGAGGTGCCAGTGGCCGTGGCCGGGGCCCCCTCGTGATCCGACTGCAGTGGAATCCCGGAGAATCCCCGATCCCTGACAATGAAACGGCAATAACCGAAAGTGCATCTGTATGCACCGCCGGCAGGTGCACGCAGTTACAAATAAACGGCCATGACACTCGGTCAACACAGGGTTTCATTGTCCATATTAATTCAAGCATATCATTTAGCTCTTATGTTTATATATATATCATTGTATATTTTGTATGTATTGCCATCTACTATTATAAGTGTCTATTTCTAACCCTGCTGGAGCGGATTGACAAAAAACAGATAGAATTTCACACTCTCCATGCACTTCAGCACAAAGGGGGCTATTTTCAAGGCATTCCAGCACTTACATTATTGTGGGTGAAATTCAAGGACCCGGCGAGAGTGTTTGGAAAACGGAGGTTCGTCTTGTCAATAAAAAATCAAAATAAAATCAAATGAAAATGCATTTCTCAGCCCCGTGAAGCCCTGTCACCGGTGAATCACGCTGAGCGGCCGTTTTGTCCATTCTCCCACTCGATTACTCCTTAAATATGTCAAACGGGCGCCCCGTGAAGGTTCGACGGGGTTGATTCAGGGGGACGAAGCGGCGCTTAATTCTGTTACGGGCGGAGGGTGGGGGGCGTCGGCGGCTAACGCTGACTAATCGCGCCAGTCGAGTTGATCGCACGGAGTCGCCCTTTAACAAAGATACATGTCCGAGCCCCCCGGTCCGCGGCTGCCGGCAGGCGGGGGGCGGGGAGCGACGGCGGGCGGCTGACATTTCTAGTAATTACCTTCATGAAGATGGGAGGCCTCTCAATTAAAGTGGCGCTTGATTAAAATTAATGGTCCTCACTGCAGACGGGGGGGGGTGGGGGATCTCGGGGCCTTTCCCGGGACGATTGGATGTGACCTCAGAACAAACAAAAAGAGGAAATGCCGCCTGAAAAAACGGTTCTCGAAGTTGGAATCAAGGCAAAGCGGAAAAGGCGGCCTCGTGAGGGCCGTGGTCCCCCCGGGGTGACGGCCGTCCATTTCTGTCCTCAGAAGGTTGCCGCCTTCTGGTCCGGCGATTGGTTTGTTATTGCGCCGGTGGATTACATTTTGGTCATTCTTCGCCAGCGCTCCTCCGTACCGACGGTTTACCGACCGCAGTCGGCGGCACCGCGTCATCAATTCCCCTTTTCGCCGGCGGCGGAGACGGCGCACAGGGACGCACCTACGTGACGGAAATACGTGGAATGGGCGTTTCCCGGAAAGCCCCGCGAAGAAACTTCGAAAATCAAAAATGGGATTCCTTCTTTCTTTCCGCCCCCCCGACGGTGTAATCTCGTGGATTGCCACTTTAACGGGCACAGGCCTCGCATCGCAGCGCACGACGGCCGTCACTCGCGTCCCGTCAGCTCATTCGATCGCCCTCATCAATATCCCTCGCGCCTTCCTCGCGCTGGCGCACGTGCGCGGGCCTTCGCCGTGCGCATCCCCCACGTCGCTGTGGACACACTAATGACAGTCTTAATAGAAAACAAAACGGACTCTCCGGGGAGTGTGATGGTCAGGCTGGCCATTACCGACTCACTCAATAGAGGCTGATTGACTCTCCTGCTCCTTTATAGGCCCATTAAGCCGCCGCGCGGCCCCCCTCGTGTCCGCCTGGTTATTTATCGTCGAGGACCCTCGGCCACCTGCAGACGCCCCCGTTACATATGAATAAAGGCCATTACATTTCCTCCAGCCGTACGGGGGACACACCTGTAAGAGGAGTGTACACAGTATGCTGTATGTAATCACAAATCACAACAAAATAATTCATTCACTTTGGGAGTTTTGTGGTATACATTTTTAATATTTTTTATACCACTTTATTTACGGCTGTAACGTAGTTTTTTTTTAAATTAACTAATTATGTCAAAAATCTAACAAGTCTTTAAATTTCTAGAATAAATACTATTTATATAAAAACAATATAACGAATACTATAATTGCATCTATCGCAATATATTTTTTTCTCCCCTTTTAAAAAAGTATTTTTTATTTACCCGTACTGACAGTACCTGTGTATTTATGCGTAAATATTGTTATTGACATTTCACTGCATATATGTATGAAAGTATGCATATGTATGTGATGAAAAAACCTCTTGAATCTTGTATGCAGGCTGTCAAACAATTTAAATAATTTATCGTAATCACATCAGCAAGCGATTAATCGCGATTAATTATTTATTATTTATTATTTAAGAATGCATTGAGCTATTGCCATACTAGGATTTGATTGTTAGACTATAACAAAAACAAAATAATGTGAAAGAATAATGTATTTAATGGCATTTCCCCCGTTTTCAATCCGCTCAGACAAGCAGCCTGTTTACATGAAATACAGTATTAAAACATGGAAAACAATATGGGATCGCTTGTTATTGGTGCATTTTTTTTTTAACAATTTACATTTTTGTATTTACTAAAAAAATAAATAAATGCACACTGATTGCTAAAAAAAACGGAAATATATAAAATAGATAAAAATTTTGCACGGACCGCCTGCAATTACATGTTAACTTTGACAGCCCTACAGTATATATACAGTCTATATACAGTGTTTATATACAGTATATAGACAGTATATGTTTATGTGTACACACACACACACAGTAAAATACACGTGTACGAGCACACGAGAAGACGACCCACCCCACCCCCGCCCCACCCCCCGCGGACACATTCCATCCTCCTCTTCCTCCCTCCTTCCCCCGTTGGCTCCGTTCCAGCGCAGGGAATGTGATCACCTGCTAATGCTTGGCTTGGAAACACTAATGCAATAGGTGGCCAACTTAGATTTCCCCAGCGAGACCCGGCTGCAGCCAAAACTTCATCTTCTTCTTCAGATGAGGAGGAGGAGGAGGAGGGGGAGGGCGGGGGGCGGGGGGAGGTTCACAACACTGTTAGGAAGGACAAATGAATGGGGTGGTCAAGGTGAGATGGATGGATGGACAAATAGACGGATGGATGGATGGATGGATGGAATAGAACAGACAGTTCCACTGTCTCAATTTCGGAGCCGATCTGAGAATGCTAAAATAGTAACTCTGTTTGGAAGTGGCGTCACCATTTCCCGCTTAGATTAAATGCAAACGAATCACAATGGGCCACAAATGAAGTGAAACATTTCATTCCCGTATTGGACTGAAATCGTTCCCGTTAAAAAAGAAAGAAAGAAATAAATAAAATAAAAATGGGGCGGGGGCAGTCCTCAAGGGGTGTAAAACGCTGATACATCGATATGGAACCGCGTCGCGAGTCGTCGCCTCGTCGATATCGGACGAAATCGATATCGAACCGTGGGACGTGGACGAGGAAAAGGAGGGAACAGAGGGAGGGAGGAGCGGGGGTATAGGGGGTAGAGGGGGTATGGGGTGTAGGGTGCGATCGGTAGAACAAACAAACAAGCAACAACAATCAAATAAATGAGATCGACTTCTTTAAGCACCGGGATCGAACCTCTAACAACTTCCTGTCAGACTCCTCCACCCACACCTGGGTCGCCTTGGTTTATGGGAGGCGCCTGAGTTTGCACTTTCCCATTTTTCTCTCTTGGCCGCGTCGCCGCCAGTCGGCCAGTGGGAAGTGTAGCAACTTCCTGTTTCTAGTCTCTTATGCTGACTTGTGGAAATGCAGCAGTCTGGGATGATTAAAAAAAAAAAAAAAAAAACTCAGATAAAATGCACGTTCTGTGACCGTTATTTGGTTTTCGTTTTTCGCTTTTGAACAGGAGATGTACATTTTCTCAGCAAGGGTAAACGTTTGCCCCATAGGAGGAGCTGCAGCAGAGCAGTAGGTTTCTCACCGGCGAAGCGCTGGGCGATGGTTGATGCTATGAACAGTTAGAAACGAGGGAAAGACACTTTTTAAATAAGGCCTACAGCGAGACATGTGTACCAGGACGGGGAAAATCAGCCCAAAAAGAACAAAAAAAAAACCAAGTCTTTAAAGGTGCGACGCCGTAATTTGAAAGCCTTTGGGTGGATCCCGGGAGTTTGGAGGCGGACAAACGCGGAGACATAACCGCACCCGATTGGAAGAGGAGGGAAAGCTGTGCACGGCGGCGGCTGTGACTGGGCAAATACAATCAGGGGTGTGTGCGCAGTGCCCAAATTGATAGCAGGGAGGGAGGGAGAGGGAGAGGAAGAGAGAGAGAGGGTGAGAGAGAGAGGGTGAGAGTGAGAGAGAGAGGGAGGGAGGGGTGAGAGAGAGAGGGAGGGTGAGAGAGAGAGGGAGGGAGGGAGGGAGGGAGAGAGAGGGTGAGAGAGAGAGAGAGAGAGAGAGACAGGGAATGGGGAGAGAGAGGAAAGGATGGCAGCGTGGGAGGCCGGGCAGCGCATAACACTCGAGGAAAGGCGGCAACAAAAGAGGAAGTAGGTGTAATATGTTCATGAATAAAGATGCCGAGGAGCTGGAATTGATCATTAGTCGTCTGGGGGAGGAGGAGGAAGAGGAGGAGGAAGAGGAGGAGGAGGAGAAAGATGAGGAGGAAGAGGAGGAGGAGGAAGAGGAGGGGGAGGAGGAGGAAGAGGAGGAGGAGGAGGAGGAGGAAGAGGAGGAGGAGGAGGAGGAGGAGGAAGAGGAGGAAGAGGAGGAGGAGGAGGAGGAAGAGGAGGAAGAGGAGAGAGGTTTCTGAGCGTCCTCCCTCACCTCTTCCGTCTCATGACTGAGGGGATTCTTTTGGGTTTTTTTGGGGGGGGACGGCGGCACTCATTTGGTCTCCTCTCCTCCGCCGGCCCTGGGTTGTCCTTTTCCCCGATATGGGTGGAAACTATGGGATGGAGTTGGAGCGTTTTCGCAAAGTTACGTCAACTTTAAAAAACTTTTTTTTGTTTTTTTTTGTTTTGCACTTTAGGACTTTGAGACGAAAGCGCCGCCGCCCCCGGCAGGACGGGAGGAGTAGAGGTCGCCCCGGACCACTTCCGCCTGGAGATATGGAGGAGTGCAGGTTGATAATTGGTCCTCCAATCAGAGAGAGAGAGAGAGAGGGGAGACATAGGGAGGGAGAGGGAGAGAGAGAGAGAGAGGGAGAGAGCGGGAGAGAGAGAGAGAGAGACGGAGGGAGGGAGGGAGTTAAAGGGAGGGGGTGGGAGGGTGAGGGGGATAGAGATACAGAGACGGAAGGGGGGAGGGAGGGAGAGGGAGATAGAGAGAGAGACAGACAGGAAGAGGGGGAGAGAAAGAGGGAGGGAGGGAGGGAGAGGGAGAGGGAGAGAGAGAGAGAGAGAGAGAGGGAGATTGAGAGATAGGTTGGGATCATCCTGAGGCTCATCCTGTCCACCCTGATTAATGACGTCCCCTCGGACCCTGCAGAGCCCTGACAGCCCCGACCCAAACCCCAAAAACACACACACACACACACACACACACACACACACACACACACACACACACACACACACACACACACACACACACACTGTATGTCTGCATACCATTAGACATAAGGTGGGGGCGGGGTGGAGTTGTCCAATACATCAGTGTTAAAAATAATGTATACGCAATTTACCTTACGTGCATCTGTCACCATTGTTTATTGTTGTGATAGAGTGTGTGTGTGTGTGTGTGTGTGTGCATGTCTCATTGCATCCACACAAGGATTTATCTGCATGGCTGCGTCCGCACCCCGCCCGTGTTCTCGCGCCCGAGTGACCTCCGTCGCAACGCTCGACGCCGCGGCCGCCCGCACGCCCCTCGGGTCCGGCCGGGCGGTCGTGGCAAGGTGGGGAATCGCAACATGTTTTTGGACTGACTTTTCACCTCGATGTTGATCGTTTGACGATATTTTGCGGAGGATTATTGGCGCTTTGAGAAGATACGGCCGAGGAGGGGGAGGGTTGCTTGGAACACGTGAAACAGCCGATCGAGTTCTGAAAACCACATTCACTTCCTGTTAAGACGATGACAATCACCAAAATCCCAGACCGTAGCTCGTCCCATATCGCGATGTCGATATTGTCACGAAGTATCGTTCCGCCCGACGCCCGAGATCACCTCCCATCTCCAATACCGCTGCTGTGCGCCAGCTCCACGCTCCTCCTCCGCCTCCTCTTCTTCACCCCCCTTGCTGCTAATTTGCCGAAAGAAGGATTACATGATGGGGTTTAATGGAGGGATGCACTATTACACCCTCCTACCACACACACACACACACACACACACACACACACACACACACACACACACACACACACACACACACACACACACACACACACACACACACACACACACACGCCAAAATCACTCATCCAATGCCAGCCATTAAGCTCCACATGCTCATTAATGAAACGGGGGCGGAGCCACTTATCACTCAACTTAAAAAAAAAAAATGTGATAATGAGTCTGTGAGAGCGTACAGACCATGACACGCAGCCACGGTGATAGATAGCATCCCAGAATCCGGATAACACGGATGGATAAACTAAAAATGAAAAAAAAAAAAAGACAAAAAAAAAAAGAAAAAGAAAACCCCCCGGCGTGACCTTTAGGGAAAGCACTGATTAAGTGGGAGGGCCGGAGGGCGCTGATATTTGCGGTGCCGCCGTCTCGGCGTCGCCGCCGGCGCTCTTAATATGACAGCTCCGTGGCCGCGCGCCGCCCCGCCGGGATATTGGAGAAAATTAAGACATCAGACGCTCGCGCGCACCGTGACCACCAGGCGGCCCCCTGGTGTGGGACGGGCGGTTGCAAAGGACACTCAATTAAACCCGAATTAAGCCACGAGGTGATCGAATGTGGAAGGAGGAAAAAAACCAAAACGCGAATTATGTAGAGTGTGTATGATACGTACGACATGTACGTATGTGTCGTTATCATACGTATTATGTACGTATTTGTTCACAAACAAAGACGGAAATGTGCATTGCACACTTTGTTTGTTCTTAGTTTATTCAGGATTTTCAGTTGTTTCTGGACTTTTTCGTCGTTGTTTTTGTGCTCCCACGTCTGACGCACGTGTTTGTGTGGTAACTCAGTTTTCAGTGACTATGGCTCTTTTCAAGGCACTTTTTCAATGAAATCGTGAGGCCCCTCTTCACTCCAGACAAGCTCGAGCTTCGGGGGTGGGGTTGATAAAAAATAAATGGAACCCTCGAGTCGGGGGGGAGAAGGGGGCCACAAAAGTCCACAAAAGGTTAGTAACTCTTAAAGCCTTTTTTTCCACCCAAATCCTCGACCGCCGTTGCTATGGCAACACCCGAGAAAAGGGGGCATGGGGAAGGGAGGAAAAAAAATAAAAAATTCCGACGTACGAAGATCCTCGTTTGCTGATGCCGCTGATGGAAAACGCGGCCGAGGACACGAGAAGAGCAGCGCTGGGAAGTTTCGTTGTTGTTTTCAAACTCGTAAGCGGCCAAAGCGGCCCGCACCACGTGTCCGTACGCGGACCTGCTCGACGGCCCCCCCCTCCTTTCGCCCCGATCGCCATTAATTCGCGCCCGCAACCGGCCCGGCGGAATCCCACCGCGGAGGGCGGGGGGGGGGCTTAGACGGCGCTGCCGCATCGCACGCGCACGCCGATCCGTCGGAGTCGGGCGGCGGAGTGCTTTCTGCGGATCAAGACGCTTACCCCAACCCCTGCACAGCCGCACTCCACCCCAATCTCCCATCCCATTTCACCCATCTATTATCCGGCCTCACTTCTCCCTAGTTTTACCTCCACCTCCGTAATCCTCTCCCTTCATCCCCCTCTCCTCCCCGATGAGGTGGTCTGGCCATGGCCCCGGCTTCTCCGCTCTCTACTCCCGCCCCCGCCCGTCATCCTCCTCCTCCTCCTTCCTTTGCCACCTGATTTGCAACACTCTGTGAACTGGAACATCTCGATGGCCGGTATCCCCTCCCCAACCTCCAGCGGCCCCCTCGAGCGGCGCGGCCACGACACCTTGAAAACACCCCTCAGCCCCAACCAGTGTACCGCTCCGCTGTAATCCCCTGCTCGCTCGCTCGCCAGTCCCCCTGCGCTCCCTCTATCTCTCTGCGACACACACACACACACACACACACACACACACAGGAGGAGGGCGATGACACGCTCCCTCTTTCACTTCATGCCGAATTTTCCTCGGACAAACGTTCACCGACGCTCAGGCGGAGGCTCCGCGCTCGCCGTCGGGAAACGGCTCCGCCGCCGTGCGGGGAGGACCCTGCAAGATCCTCCGTTCCCAGAACAGAGGGAGCCCAGGAGAGCAGCCAGACAGACGGCTGAAAGACGGAGAGACAGACGGCGAAATGTGGTCGAAGGAGGGATTAGCCGCCTCGCGATGTGACACCGTCATGGGTCGGCCGGACGTAGGGGCCCTTCCTCCAGCCGGGCCACCTTACAACGCTCATCTCACCTTTTTGTTTAGACCGCGCGGTGAGAATCCACGCGTCCGGCTTGGTACGTCTCTCGCCTTTAACCGCTATAAACGCCGGGATCCGACATTTTAACAGGTGCCGAACAAGCGCGAACCTGCGCTTCGGGGGATTGTGGATAAGCACCTGAAGCGGACTCTTAGAAATTAAAAGGACAGCATTGAACCTTTAGGGGTGCAGGGGCGGGTCGAGCCGGTCGCACCTCCTCAGGTGCGCTCCGTGGTGCTCTGCCTTATCTCTGCTCCGGTGACAAATCCGCGCCTCGCCGCAACGGCAAAACGCCGCCAGCCCGGCACTGGCAGGGGTGTCAGAGCGTTTGTACCCGTCCAGGTACAAACGCTGTGCCCTCAGGGGGGCCCAGGCTCGCCCGTCGACAACCCAGGTACTCCTGAACCAACACCACCTTCTATGACCAAATAAGGAGATGTTGTATGGACTGGTTACAAGTCCGTGGCGGAGCCCCACACGGGCGTCTCCGTCGTCGTCGGGGTTCGTTGCATCGACCCTGAAGCCCCCGGCTTCGGTGAACCCTGAACGACACCGATGGTCCTCGTCAATCGGAGCTTATTTTTGGGGATCGCACGCTGGGACAAACAAGCGGCGTCGTCTTCTTTTTTTTTTTTTTTTTTTTAACGGGGTCGAAATTTCGGCCAGTTCCTAAGCGCCCGGGAGGGAATGAAACCCGCGACGTTTGAAAATCCCCCGTGCCCTCCCTCCGCGCATCCCTCCCCATCCATCTCATTGAAATGTGCGACAACCTAGTGACCCGCGCTGCCAATTCCCCCCAAATAAGCCCTTCACCAAGGACGCCCCCCCCCCCAGAAGGCTTAGCGCCCCCCCCCCCCCCCCGCCTGCGCTCAGTGTCACGGCGGGGGGGTGAGGGGGCGGGGGTGTCTGAGTCATTGTTCGCTCGCCCCTAAGCCTGTTTTGGGCCCGGGGAGAGTCGGGCCGATAGGATTGACTGGAGAAGGCCGTCTGCCTCATGATCCAAAGGCTGGCCTAATTTGTAATTACCTTCTGCAGCCTTCTGGAAAGACTGTGGGTTGTGCTTGTCTAGGATGTCGATTATCTAGTGTAGTGAGATGGCAGGTCCTCCTCCCCGCCCGCCGCCCGCGCACACGTGCACAACACACACACACATCTACACACTTCCCGCGTGAGAATCCACTGATGGGTGCTGGCGAAGACGAGCCCCTGATTGACTGAGGCAGCCATGTTCTTAATTGGATTTCCGCGTCCCCACAACGTTGCCTTTGTTTTTCGGTCGAGCCCCCCCGCGTGTAACACTGCGGCGACGACACCGGGGCCGCGTTTCGCCCGTCGACTCAGATGAGCTCGGAAGCAAAGCGGCGGCGGCGACAACGGACTCGGACCCGGGGAAGGGAGCGCGGCGTTTGGAGCTGGCGATCGCGCCTTTAATCCACTGGAAACCCTTCTCTGTCGCTTTTTTTTTTTTTTTTTTTTTTTTTTTATTATTAAAGGGAGTTAAATTATAAAAGAATGAATTGAATCGTTGTTTTAATCTGAATAGCATTGCTAACCCAATTTACGGAGTCAGGACACATTCCGCCCTATTATCCACGTGCACAGAGGGGGATTGTTATGGGCGAGTGGCTGGGAATTAAACACGGGCTAAATAGCTGTCAAATAAATGTTATGAAAAGGAGAGAAGGGTGGAGGAGGGGGAAGCGCTCCACCGTTCCTCTTATGCATGTATCCACTTAGAACTGGCAAAGTGTCGGGCACTCAGAACGGCATTCACTGAATCTCACGAAGGGGATGTCTTCAAGCTGGGGTTCCCAAACCGGGGTCCGCGGCCCCCTTTTAGGGGTCCTCAAAGGGATTGCAGGGGGTCCACCGCAAGATTATTCCCAGACACTTTTTGCTGTATGTTTTAATTGGTATTTCAATTTTAGTCATTCTCTTTTTTTTAACCTATGCAGCCTTTTTTCCCCCCATTTTTAACAGATTTTTCATCGAATCCATGCACTCAACCTCACTTACGCTGATGTTTTGAGATTTTCACTTTCTGTCATCAAGCTTTATCATGGACAAGAAGAGTGTACACTTTATTTTTTATTTTTTGGGGGGTGTGTGTGTGGGGGCTCGGTCCTACGTTTTGGGAACCCCTGTCTTGAGGTGTCGACAGTCTGTTTCAGTCACGCCGCGTGCGTCCTCCCACCGAAAAACACACAACCGATGCCGACCGATGCGAGTCGTCGCTCCCAAAATCGCTCGGCGACGACCTCGGCGACCTCGACGCCGTCCGCTCCGGCCAAGTGTGACCGTGCCGCCGACCAAATTCACGCCATCCCGGCTCCCCCGGCCAAGCGGGGGCGCGGGAGGGAGGCGCCGACATTGTAGCCCCTGCTCAGACTGTCAAACGGGACCAAAATAACAACAGAGGAAAAGAGCAACGCTCCCCGACGGTGGGGGAGCCAGGGAGGGACGGGCGGAGGGACGGCATTTCAAATTTCGAGAAAAAAATAAAAATAAATATTAATTAAAAAAGAAAAAAAAAAGGTGTGTGCAGCTTTTCTGGCCGCTGACCCACAAACTCGACACACCGGGTCCGGCCCGAGCGGCGCTGTGCATGTGCAACGAATTTGAGCGGGGGCGGAAAAAAAAAAAAAAAAAAAGCAGGAAAAGAGGGATGGACGGACAGACAGATTTAAAATATAAAAAAATAAAAAAAGGAGGGAGAAGGGGAGGGGGTAAGCTAACAGAGCATGCAGGAACTTCGGGGTGCCCGGCTGAAGGGGGGAGCTCTGCCAACTGGCATGGCGCTCCCATTGTGAGGGCTGCGTGGCCACAGTCCTGCGCCCCAACCGTCGGTGCCAGAGGGAGGGACGGAGGGAGGGAGGGAGGGAGAGAGGGATGGTGCAGGGGCGAAAAGAAAAACAGGAGAATAAAAATGAAGAGAAAGAGAAAACCGGGATTTTGACACCGCAGGAACTGCCGAAATGCTCGCCCAAAAAGAAAATCCCAAAAAGAAATTCTGACTAAGATCATAAACAAGTCCATAGTTTGACTTGATGAGATTACTCCTGGATGAGATGACAGAGCTTCAAGAAAATCTAAAATAACGTTCGAAAAAATATGTCAAATGGGGGGAAAAAAAATGTCTCACTGGACGATTTTCTTCTTTCTAAGCGATTCAAACAACGTCATCGAGTCACCGATCCACAGTGGTTTTGATACTATGCCTAAACGTGCTGATTGTGAGTCACTTTGCTCGAAAGCCTCTATCGCCGAGTGACGTCATGTCATGGAGGCGCAGAGCGTCAAAAATGCGCCGCTCCTCCATTTCACTTCAAGCTATGCATTTCTCACAGAAACAAATCCCAAGATAAGCTCTCATTCAATTCTTGCTGAAGCAGTTTGACACATATTTTTTCGAAACTAACTGAAAGAATATAAGGCACACAGTCCTGTCAAACTATTTACCTCAAAACCAAACAACAACAACAACAACAAGAAAAAGGCTGATTGATTATTTTCTGGCTTGTTAGGACTCCGCATGTCCTTTGCAGTGAACTCACACTTGTCAAACATCGGCCGCGGCGAGCCAGTTCTCCTTGTTATTCCGCTTTCCCACCCCGTGTCAACGGCATGTTTTATGATGTTAAAAACCCGACGGAGCGTTCCGTCATCTCGGACGGAGCTTCCCAGAGCGCTCCGAACGCGGCCGCGCTCCGCTCGCCGACCGCGATCCGTCGCTATTGATATTCACACGCGGTGTTACACCAGCGCAGGTGTGATTTATGGCCCGCTCGTAACGTACCGAGGCAGCCGCGCTCTCGATCCTCGGCGGACCGGGCGCGTCCAGGAATGGACGGACCGGGGGAATACGCGGAGAGCCGGCGCCGCGCCGGCGAACGCGAGGGCTTGGAGGGCCCCGTCACGCGCGCCCATCTTCATTCATTCCGCACGCGTCGTGGAGGATGTGCCCCAATCGATACCCTTGAAGTTCTGTGGTGGGGAAAACCAAAAAAAAAAAAAAAAAGCACCGCGGGGGGAAGTGCTCTGGAACTGGCAAATCTATGCGTGGAACTGATTAATTGAAATTGTCAAAAACAGGATCTGTATTAACGTGTTGATTAGAACAGGGTGGTCACTCAATTATTCTGGCAAATAAGCCTAAATGAATACAAATGTTTGGATCCCCCAACAACTGGTAATAACCTCACTCAAGGGCATAATCCAATTTGATGACTTAATTGGAACTTGGAAAACAGAGGCCCAGGGGGAGCGGACTCTCAGTGATTCATATTGTAATGATAGTGTGACAGAGTTGGCAGTCGTTCTGGCCTTTTCTCCCGAAAAAAAAAAAAAGAAAAAGAGCCTTGGCTGCCGATGCCCCGCTCGATAAATGTTCCGGCGCGCCACAGCGCGGCCGTCATTACAGGCAGGTGGCAGGACCAGAAACCTCAGGAGAAATTGATCTCAAAGCCACAGCCTTGGCTCCGGGAAAAAAAAAAAAAAAAGCCGAAAGAATCGGTACAAGTTACGATCCAACATTCTCGTGAAGCGGGCTGGGTGCTCACATCGTGTAACGCAGCCAAAACAACACGCAATTTGCAAAAAAAACTAAAAAACAAAAAAAAAAAAGGGCCAGCCTTTTATAGCAAGTACAGCCATGACCATTAGAATTATTTTTTTTTTTCTGCGGACAATGCAAGGAGCTGCTCCCATTCAATTGCCGCGAAATGATGTCAGCTCGGAGGCCATCAAATCAGTTGGAATCCATTTATAACGGCGCAATTATGTTAAGGTTTCTCTCAAGAGTGCAGGGGTGACTTTGGACACAGGGAGGTGACAATGAGAGGTAATTGCCAAAGTCCACGGCGGAATACCGTGAACTCTCTCAGACACCGATAGGAGGGGCGGGAAAGACAAAGCATCTTATGAATATTTAAATTGCAATTTTCTTCATTTTCTTCAGCTGACCCACCTTTTATTTTTTTTTAGCCGCGCCCGAAAAGAAGGAGTGCCATTCCGCCAACCGGCGGCCGGGGCCCGAGGAGGGGACCGACAGCGGCCCGGTGAAGAGCGCGTCGTTTCCGAATTGTGAAATCGGGATTAATCTGCCCGGCGTTGAATATTCATGAAGTTGTAAATGAAGAAAAATTGTAATATTCCCAAATGCTTTGATAATGCAGACCCGGGGGGGGGATTCGGTTTCGCGCCGTGGCCCCGAGTTCCCGATTCAAATACGTTGCCCCGTTCGGATCTGCCAAGTAGCCCCCCCCCCCCATGCCGCTATCGACCCGGAGCCGGCGGCATCACCTGGGGTGAACCGCATGCGATGTGGCGTCGGCGCCTCGCAAATAGCCGCAGCGTGGGCCCGGCGGGGTGAGGAGACACACGCTCTTTGTCTCAATGTCACGGGCAGGCCTCGTCGGGCTACCCACCCCGGGCCGTGCCGCGTGCTCCCGCCGAGTTATTGCCGCCAGATCGCGCCTCACTGCCGATTTGCGTCGGAGGAACGGGCTTATTTGCAAAAAAAAATTAAAATAAAAAAAAAAGTGCCCGAGTCCGAGCAGAGAGGGATTCGCCCGGGGGCGGCTACTGATGGGCAGGCCGGGCAGAAGAGATATCGGGGGGAGGGGGGGGGGGGGGTTCATTCACAAATCGCTCCAACTCCAACCCCCGAGCGAGCGAGAGAGAGAGAGAGAGAGAGAGAGAGCGCTCACGTGACTAGGCGTTGAATGGTGTTGACATACCCCTCCGTTGGCCTTGTTCCATTTCCTTTGCGCGTCCCGCGAAAAAAATAAAATAAAATAAATCCCTCTGCCCCCCCCCGCGTCCCTTCGCCCAAACTATGAATATTAAGGGAGAGTAAACCGGCTTCGTGCGAGAGCCTCATAAATGAAACATAGGTTGGACAAATAAGCTGCTTTAAGCTTGTATTAAAGCAGCCCTGTCGCTGGGAGAACATTTTATTGTTTCTCACCTGAAGACAATTATTTACCTTCCGCATCGGTTTCACCGCGGATCCTAACAGGCCTCTCCGCGCCGTTAACCCCGGACAGCCTCGCATAATGAGGCACTGGAATAGCCCCCGGGTGAAAAGTCGGGGTAGTTCTTATGATGCACCACCCCCACCCACCCCCCACCCCATCATATTATACACCGAGATCCAACGCAAAACACCCTCCCTCCCCTGCATCCCACGCCAGCGTCAACGAGTCGGATGAATAATTGCTTCCTCTCTGGGCCCTGTTTTCGTGATATTTGATCGTAGCCTGAATGGCTTCGCCCCGGTGAGCGGGGCGGGCGGGTCTGATCCCGCCGGGCTCGAGGGTCGTTATCACAACAGTCCTCGGGAATATTCACATCCCCTTTGAAGGGGGCCCCGCGCGCCGCGCTGTTTAGCGTCCCCCTTCTTATAATTGCCGTTTGTTTAAGCGCCACTTCTCCATTTCGACCTTTTGCCGGCGATTTTTTTTATCCCTTTGCATTTTCGGCGTGCTGTTTTGATTATGCCGGCAAGCGCATCATCTAGACGGCTTTGATGTATGGAACCCCCCCCCCCCCCCCGCGTCACTCCACTCCATTCCACTCCCGCCCTGGAGGTTTTTTTTTTTACTATCTCCCAGACGACCAACTGCGTTTCCAACATGGCAATGAATCATCCGCGTGTACACACAGGGAACAGTCTTGCAAGTTGATGAAGCAATTTTAGCGGAGGGAGTCAGTCAACGCACTATAACACACTAAGATTACGCTATAATGTTAACCATCATTCTATCTGTAATTAGAAATGCATGGGGGAGGAGCACACCGCAACTGGGATGTTGCTCAAAATACCCTCCGAGAGGCGAGGCGAATCAATGGCATCAACATAATTCATTATGCAACTTTGCATGACAGGGCAGGAGTTGGGCGCGGCGGTTCGGAATGCAGGGATCCCTATTGATCCGAATTGTTGCAGGGGACGGAAATCGATGGGGCTGATCCCTCTCAGTTGATTTTAAGAGTGCTGAGGTGCCAGGTGAAAAATGATCCATTAGAAGGATGCGAGACGCATCCTCTGCAGAGTGCATTAAGTCGCTGCTGAAGCCTTTTGCTCGAGGGGAAGGGCATTGACCACTGTACCGCCGACCACTGTATGCGGCATGTATTTAAGTGGTTCAAATAGTCAATGTCAGCTGAGCATTAAACGGATGACGGCTAGAAATGATTTAATTTGGAAAGAATGGTCAACACAGGAATATAATGGAGGAAACAAATTGAACAATCTGCATTTTCAGGGATGTAACAATGGATATGATGAATATAATGAATGGTCATTGAGTCAGGCCAACATATTTTGATACCAGGTACTTTGACCAGTTCTTCAACAATATTTATGTCATAGTACTTAAACCAGAAAGGCGGGTGATGTGCTGCCTTAAAATAAAAACATAACCCTATGAAAAGAAAAAGCCATTTACAAAAAGAATATTAGATGCCACATTAATTTTTGGTTATATTTTTAGTTATTTACAGACTGTTTTGACACATGACAGAATCAATGTAATTCGGTCAGTTCCATTTAAATATCGACGTTATTCAGATATCCATCGCCATAGTTGAGATGGCAGAGTAGTGAATATTCATCCCTCTCTGCTCGCTATAGCTTGAAGGCCCTGAGGCGTGACTTAACAAGCTGCAACATCTGTCCTGGTGTGCAATCACCTAGCGAGGACGCTCCCCAGACATTAATCTGAGATTACAGTCAGAAAGTACAGCGGGGGACGAGGAGGGATTACTGTCTCCTCCTGTCGCTATCATTTGACATGAACACGGTGTGATCACACCTCAGGTATTACCGCCGTCCTCGCGCACTCTCCCTCGTGGCCGCACGTGGCGCCGGTTTAGGTTTGATTTGAATATAAAATGGAAGGAAGTGGTACTTCTCAAATGCATTTTTTGGTATACACCTCGGTCGGAAATGATTACCATAAGAAATTCCCTTATTTATCACGTTTATTATAGTTTAATATGATGGTCGCGTTCATTCTCTAAACTGTAAAGTTGTTCCCCAAAAAGAAAAAGAAACAGCAATCATGATTTTTCATTGACTTTACGCACAGACTTCCTTAAATGGTCGTTAAATAGTTGTCGAACGGTGCAATGCCCCCAAATACATAACAGAGAGGGAGCACTCTCCGGTCTGAGGGTGTTCTGCTTTCCATGTTGTCCGTTTTCAAAACAAACAAATGGAAACAGTGCATTTTTATTTTTGATTTCTTCATTTTTCCCCGTTTCCTGTTTGAAAAAAAACAAAATAGCGCTGCGCGTCGCGTGCCGCGTCCGCAAAGCCATTGATACCCGTTTTTCGTCCTTCTCTCTGCCCTCGTCCTGTCTACTGCGTTCTTGGCGCAAAACCCACCATTTCTACTTTCCCGCATGACTTTGCCACCAATCTGACGCGAAACAAGGGCAAATTGCACTCAGCTGCAAAACTTTTATGGGTGTGCTTGTGCTGTCATACCATCGGCGCAATATCTTTTTGTGCATGGGATGTTGAGACGGGGCGGATAAGGGGTGCAATTCATATGCAATTTATGGTGCTATTAGTGGCTGCCATCCATTCCTTGTGAATTTCGCCCCTGAGACTTGAGACTGGATTGGAGAGTCTATCCATCTTCGACTTCCACTCAACCTCAACAAATCTGTAATTATAATTCTAGTCTTGTTTCTATGTTTCGTCAATCGTTTCGCGGCTAACGGTACAGCCGTGAGACATTTCTGACACGATGGTATGGGATGTATGTGCAATTACAGAATATAGTCACTCTCAAAGACCTGATGAGACAAACTGATTATGCCCCAGTTCGGCAGTTCCCCACTTCTTTCTGACCAGAGAACCACTTGAAAATCCTCGAATGTTTGCGGACCACATCTGACAACAAGTAACACATTTCTTCATGACCACAGAAAGCAGTCATGAGTTGGTGGCTAACTTATATTACGCTCTGCGGATAAGCAACTCTGAGAGTTGAACAGGAAGAAGGAAAGAAAAGTAAGTGTAAATGTCAAAAAAGTTGCTTAGAGCCATTGAGCCTAGATTGGAGGAATAAACGAAAGCAAAAGTCGAGCCAAAGACATTTATCATCATTCAGTCAATTTTGAGCAACGATGAACAGCAAAGGTTTTCCAGATAGCATATCTGCCCAATCCACTGCGTTCTTCTAAGAAAGTGTTTTCCTGACAAAAAGCGCGACAGTGAAATCACATTGGCAGTCAGCTACAGTTACATGCAAGGCAGCGTCCCAGTTCTCTCTGTGTAAGAACTAGAGAAACGACTGAAGAAATGGAACTCCAGATCTCCGGATACAGACCTTTTTCATGTGCACAACTCCAAGCCAGTCAGTGGTAGCGAAGTGCTCTCTGAAAAAGGCTTTAGCATTTTAGCATTATTTGTGACTGTAGTGCCTGATGTGCTGGTTATTTAACTTATTTCGTTTATGTTTTCATGACTTAAAAAAAAACAAAAACACCTTTTTCGCCAAATTTAAAAGGTATTACAGGCACTACACAGTTCCTGCCACTCTCTCTCTCTCTCTTTCTTCCTTTACGATATACACTGATCAGCCACAACCTAAAAAACACTGACAGTTGAAATGAATACCGCGTCAGTCAGTCTCATGAAGTTGATTTGTTGGAAGCTGGAAAAATGGGAAAGTGTAAGGATCTGAGCGACTGTGACAAGGGGCCAAAATGGGATGGTTAAATGACTGGGTCAGAGCATTTCCAAAACGGCAGGTCTTGTGGGGTGTTCCTGGTAGTGGTTAGTACCTACCAAAAGTGCCCCAAGAAAGGACAACCTGATCATTGATGCCCCTGATGCGCGTGGGGAGCGAAGTCCAGCCCATCTGGTTCGATCCCACAGAAGAGCTACTGAAGCATAAATTGGTGAACAAGTGAATGGTGCTGTGATAGAAAGGTGTAGAACACACAGTGCATCACAGCTTGCTGCGTATGGAGCTGTGTAGCTGCAGAGCGCTCACAGTGTCCATGCTGAGCCCTGTCCACCTCTGAAAGCTCCTACAATGGACACGTGAGCGTCAGGACTGGACCTTGGAGCAATGGAAGAAGGTGGCCCGGTCTGATGAGTCACCTTTTTCTTCTACATCATGTGGATGGCCACGTGTGTGCGTGTGCGTCATTTACCGGCGGAAGAGATGTCAGAAGGATGCATTATGGGAGGAAGGCAAGCCGACGGAGGTTACTTTGACAGGTACCACCTACCTAAACATTGTGACAGACCAAGGACATCCCTTCATGCAGTATTCCCTGATGGCAGTGGCCTCCTCCAGCACGATAATGCTCCTTGCCACACTGCAAAAATTGTTCAGAAATGGTTTTAGGAACATGACCAAGAGTTCAAGGTGTTGAGTTGGCCTCCAAATTCCCTAGATCTCCATCCCATGGAGCACCTGTGGGATGTGCTGGAACAACAAGCCCGATCCATGGGGGCCCCACCTCACAATTTCCAGGACTTGAAGGATCTGCTGCTAACGTCTTGGTGCCAGGTACCACAGGACACCTTCAGAGTCTGGTGGAGTCCACGCCTCCATGCGTCAGAGCTGTTTTGGCGTCATGAGGGGGAGCTTCACAATATTAGTGGTTATTAGTGGTGGTTTCAATGTTGTGGCTGATCGGTGTGGACCCCAAATTATTTAGAATTGTGCCTATTTCTTTCCACACATAGCCTGACACATTGGTGAATCTCTAATCTGTTGTAGAGCCAGGTTTTCCTCAGCGCATGTCAGAGAGCAGTGACTTGTTACCTGGAACTGACAGGGAAGACAGCGGATAAGCAGAAAGATTAGTGTCCATTGGTTGTTCCCCTAAATGCACATTTAACCACAAACCTGCTCTGAATCCAGGCAATGGGCAATTGATTCCTCGCAAAATGTAATTTACAAAGCACCGCTAGGAATGTAATTAACCAACAATTGACTTTCGGGTTCTTCTGTGCGAGTCACTGGAGACTGGAGTAAGTATGGTTTATTTGTTCCAAGTGTTAAATACTGTGCAATGGCATTGTTTCTGGTCTTTGTCTACAATAATAGGTGAAAAATGCACTGAGTAATCCACAAGCTACTTGAGGGTTCACCGCATGAATGCATAATAATGTTAATGTAAGCCACTCAAAAAAGCAGTTGATTTCAGTAACTCATTAAAACCGGCAAGGGTGTGACGAAGTGCATTAAGCATAAGGAATAATTCCAACTTTAACATGGAAATAAAAATTACCCTAAATGACCATAATTACATATTAAGAGCTTGTAGCTAGTTTATTCTTTCTACGGGATACTTAGACAAGGTAATGGAACCATACTTAACCCGTAAAACCGCATTCATCCACGCTCAGGCTGAAAACGGTTACTTAGCGGTTCCCTAAAGGTATTATTACATTTCATCCCTGATAAAACAGGGAAAATACACGGAAATCCCTCCTTCTAACACGGAGATGAATCCCCCGCTTGTATTAAAAAGGCACTACACCCAGACGGCGTCCCCGCTGTCAGCCCTGACGGACATTCACATCCAAAAAGGACGTGTTTCATCCAATAAATCAGCGGTCATATTCGCCTCTGATTAACACCAGAGGCGATCTCAAGGGAAATTCAGTAATACACAGCCCCCTTGACATTAAGCCACCGAGCGGGGAAGAAGGGCACCCTCTCTTGAAAAATTTGCTCCCTGTGCATGAGCCGGCTGGCTGTAGAGCTGCATCTAAACACAGTACAAACTGCCAAGTGCGATAAGAGAGAGGGAGGCGTCGACACCAATTTTGACAGAAGACAAATGACTCATGGCGAACTTATCGGAGGCGATACATGTCGCTGTTCCAGGCAGCTTCTATTCTTGATTATCCCCCCTCTCTCATTCCACCAGGCTGTTATTTACACTCTGCAGGCTGAAAAGCACATTCTTGTTTCAGTCCTGCCAAAAAGGTGAGCGAGGAAATAAATCCATGGTATATTTTAATGCAAGCCGCCATTACAGTTAAATGGGCAAAGCAAACCGTGGCAGCTGAAGGACGGCTGTTTGCTCAAACTGTACTTCTGTTAGTGGCATGGTGTCACCCCATGAGTTATTCATGTCACTGGCAGCTTCCAAGAACATCTGAGTGGCCTTTGTACTGGACAGTACAACAGCCACTCTGGTGTTCTTTGGCTTTCATTTTCCGGTAAATAATGAGATCAATATCTTGTAAGATTATACGTCCCCTCAGGTGCGATGTAATGTGAGCAAATATATCAAGCACTGGGCTGTTCAGTCAAAACGCTTTTTTGGACGGTATTAGCATTACAAGACTAGGCCGGTGATTTTTATTTGGCATGTCAGTCATTTTGGTCAATGGCCGGGCCGGCAAACCTTTTGTGCATTCACTGAGGTAGGTACTTCTTTTTCCCATGACACTCAAAAAACCCCCGCAAAAATAACCCCTCAAAAAATGAAAAAAAACCTCCTTCAGGCCTCCAATAACTGACGCCACAATCAAACACCTGGTGTGTAATTATGTTAAACACCACTGGTGCCGTTCCAAAATTGCAGGTTTTTTGGGGCTGGTACGTACATTTACTTCCGTAGTCAGTAGTAGTGTCAAGAGGTTTATTTATCACATGACATAGGGTCATACGTATATGCAGTGAAATGTAACAAACGGACTTTGGTTGAGACCGAACACAACAGGTAACAATCACCGCTGCTAGATTATGAACTTACAAGAAAGTGTTTTAACTCGACACCTGATTTTTCAATCATTGGGAGTGAGCCTGAGTGAATGGCCTCAGAATCTTTTGAATAGTCCCATTATTGAGAGACTAGTGTCAATGGTGTAATTCAATTGCCGTCACCGAGTAACATGCTTGTGATTGCCCCATTGTGCTACGAATTGCAGCTCGGTGCACGGCAGTCGGCTGAAGCCATTGTCACCGTACTGGATCAATTTAAAATATCCTGAGGAGCCCGACAATTGACAAATTTGATTTAGCCTTAAAAAATATACACAGGCGTTTTCCTTCAACGTGTGTTTTCGCGGCAGCTCTTGCCCCCGCTCCGGCTTCGCACACTGTGTGCGGCGAGGTGGGTCGAGCGCCCGGAGGCTGTTGACGTCCCCGCAACTCCAGCCACCCACGGTGCCGACTCAGCGTGTCGGACAAGCCGCCTGGGTCCGCCGCGCGTGGTGGTTAGTATGTATGAGCGTGTTTGTGTGCGCGAGGAGGTCAGCCCTCGCTAGGGGCCAGGAGCTTGAGAGACAGCGAGGTCCCCCAACGAGGTCCCCAGCCAACACCCGCAGCGTGTCCCTGCTGTGCAGAATGTTGTCGCATATAATCACGTCTCACGCCAGGGGTGCGGGAAATAGATAGCGGGGAAATAGAGGCAAAACAAAGGGAGAGCCGGAGCGAAGGGGGCCTGGGTGCCATAAGACATACTGTATTGGGAGTTGGAATAAACATCGGACACCCTGACGCCTACTGAAGGTCTCTGCAGCTCCACAAACTCCTCTTAGTTTGATCTCGGGCTTCCAAGTTTTTAGTTCAGCGGGAGAATGAGTAACAGGAAAGAATAAGCAACTACGTCATGAAGCAGTAAGAAGGGTAGCCATCTCGGTATCTGTCTGGTAGTTGGTATTCCCGGACGGTTCGGCTCATCGGCGAATCTGCATTGTCCATAGGGTGCGAATGGACGAGTTTACGAGTATGGCACAAGTGCTCCACCTCAAGAATAAAACGCATGATATAAAACTACACAAGTAGAAAGCTGAAAACAGATGAGGGCATCGAAGCGCAATTTGAGACCGGCCTACACACGTTAACATGGCAGGACTGGAACCAGCGCTCACTGTGGTTGTGAGGACTCCAACCCGACTCGAAACTTGGCACGGCCCTAACTACCAACTCAGGAGTAAAAACCTGAAATCCGACAGACATAAATGTTTTGAGACTGATTTCAAAGTCATGAGCATTGTGATATTCACAAAGTTTGCGCCAACAATGTGGAGCGTACTGTAAGACCTTGGGCGGATGCAAAACACTGCGGTACAGTGTTTTGCATCCGCCCAAGGTCCAGTTAGCAGACCGTCTCCAGATGACCGAAGAGGTCAGAGTGGTTCACATTGGGGGAGCGAAGCACGGATGTATTTTGGCCCTAAGCCACTGAGAGATGTGGAAACGAGGAGCGGTATCTTAAAAATCAATTCTGTGACACATTGGCAGCCAATTCAGAGACCTAATAGGAAGTGCCGGGGCAGTTCTCCAGACAAAGTGACCCCTGCAAGGGAGGGTGGGTGTGGAAAGAAAGTGCGGAAGCCCCACCAGCCCGATGACAATATGGGAAGAACTTGCCATGCACCTCACATACCGTAAACACAGCGACTACAATCGGCAATTTCCCTGAGTGTGTGATGCCAAACTGCTGCAGATATAACACACAGGGGGGAGAATTCACAAAAGGATTGCGTGGCTTTTGCGGCCGGTAAACCTGTGTTACGGCAAAAAGAAAGCGTGTTATTCACCAGCACCTATTATTTATTTGCACATAAATGAGGTTTTATGCATACGTTTGGCGCAAAATCTCACCCTTTCCATGCAAATGAGCCTCATTGCAAAAACGTGAAATCATTGAATTGTTAAGTAAGAATGAAATGATTATTTATAATTAATAAATATTTCATTCATACAGTCTTCGGAGGGTTGGTGGTAACTGAAGCGGGGACCGAAAAATAAATAAAAATCATCAACGCGTAACGGGGGTCTTCGCGTGAGGGGGGTCCTTGCCCTCATTTACTTTGCCACTCGGATGATTGTGGCGCGAAACAAGGGCCTATTGCCCTCGGCTGCCACACTTTGTGGCCCTGTTTGTGCCGGCATATCATAAGCGCAATACATTTTGTGAATCGGACGCCGAGTCGGAGCAGATAGCGGGTGCAGTCGACAGTCTCAATTTACGGTGCTATCGGCGGCGACCATCCACGCGTTGTGGATTCTCCCCGGAGAACATTCGTACCTCCATTACAAAACGTCTCAATGAACTACACTAATGAACTGTATAAAACCACGGAACGGGATTAGTTTCCGTTCAGCAAGCCGCTTAAGCGCGAGGCAGAGCCGCGCCCGGTTTCATGTTTGGATTTACGAGCGGCAATCACGGTCAGGGTCCCCCTCGCCGAATCCCGTTCTGCCCGACTGGCGTTTGAGTGCAATTATTTTTTTGGTTAATACTCCGGTAATTAAATGCACACTCAGACCGAGTGATTACGGACCCTGATGAGTAATTGCGCCGTGTCGCGCATCATTGTGACGACGGGAACGATAATCAAATCCGGGGCGTTAGGCTGAACGTGCGCCGGGGAAAATAAATAAATTAATTAATTAAAAATGAAAAAAGCCGAGTGAATAGCGGTTAGTCATCAGTCTAGCGGGAGACAGGACAGGTCAGATTCAGAGAGTCTCTTGATACAATGACTGTATTATGCATTCCATTGATGAATTATTGTTCCTCCTTCCCTCCATTGCTATCGCTGCCGTATGTTGTTTATTTTGTTTTAATTGAAGTACAGCAGCAATCCCATCAGCTCCCGCCTAAAATCTACGAGTATTATACGGAACCGCCGGACCAAGACATCCATTTTACATGAGGGAAAAAAAAAAAAAAAAAGGGCTTAAACGGAGGAGAGCGTTTGTGCTTTCCCGCTGTCCCTCCTCGTGAGCAGGCTGTGTGCCGAACGTCAGATGTTTTCGCGGGGAACAGCTTGGCCGTTTCATATCTCCATCCAGCGCCTTATGGGCGCAATCTCTGCAGAAGCCTCGTCCCGCCGTGGGTATGTGCGCGGCGATTCATCTTCACACGCAAGATGCCTCTTTGGCTTTGAATCGCCGCGATCAAGAGACCTCGAGGGGGCGGCGATCAGAAATGCTGCCATTTTGTTTGCCTCATCGGTTTTAGCTCGGAAGACAATACCCCCGATCGGATGAATCAGTTCAGCTGCTCCGACGCGGTTTGACGTTGGGAGCCGAGGTGAGGCTCGAGCCGAGCGCGGCCCCGCCCCGAAACGCTCCTTTCGCCGGAGGAGGGGCCGGAGAAACCGAACCAAAGAGAAGGCACAAAGTGAACACGGCTGATTAGACAACCGCCCCCTCCCCCACCCTCGGTAAATCCCTGTCGCCATTTTGGCTCCGACCCCCTGTTGGCAACCTGGCAGTAAACCCAACCGCGGGGCCGTCGGCTCGCTTCCATCTCCTCGTCATGGGAAAAAGATCGTTTCAGGTCATCGCGGAGAAGGGCCGGGGGCCGAGCCACCGCCTCACCTTGATCGTCCTTGAAGTCCGGCGGCTGCTACTGCCCCCCTCCCCCCCAGGGGGGGAGCGGACGCCCTGGCTCACTGGGACGTGAGCCACTGAAAGATCGAGCCCCAGGAAGGAAAGAAAAAAGAATCCTCAAAATCACCGGCAAACCCTAAGGATTTCCCCGGAAACCTTCGAGACGCTTCGATCCTGCGAGCGTAGGTCGCCAGGACGCATTTGGGCGGATTGCAGACAGAGTAGCGGTGTGAGTCGGGATGTCGGCCACGAGCCTGCATCCAAACGGCCATTCTTTTTCACGCTCGTCGGGCGACAATCCCACGTTTGGCGATATCACCCAAAGCCCTGCGGCGCAACGCGGTGACCGTCGGCCGGATATTTCCATCCTCAAATACATGCAACAAATATGGGGCCGAGGAGCGCATTGGTGGAACATTATGGTGAAAAATCCACGTATTTACTGTGCCAAATTCCTCCGACGTCAAAGTGCAAGAGCGTTTTTGTGGTGAAGCAAAAACCGGGGACAAAGGAGCGGCCGCTCCACTGGGGGCGCCGCGCTTCACCGGCTCTGTTCAACCGAACCATTAATATGCCCCTGGCGCCGGCGTAAATTTAAATGCCGATTGTTTCGCACTTTATCACAATGGGTCGTGATTTTTAGGGACGCGGCGGCGTCAACTGGGGGGTGCAGCGCATCACAAAAACTCACGGTTGGGATCGGGGCGCGGCTTCGACTCAGCGATCGTATCAGCGTAAAATTTTCTTTTTTTTTTTTTTTTTTTTCTTTTTAAAGGGAGATAAACATCAATCTGCTTTCCACTTATTCTGTCAAACACTGAAGGCGGGGAATGTTTGGCCATGGTCGGAAATGAAAACAACATACAACATGTCCAACGTTTGAATACAATATAAAGATATATAAAATACTCCAGTCAATGAAAAAAAATGATGAGATCAGACCCGGGCAACCGAATTTAATTCCAATACGGCGAATCGCTACCTTCCGTTATACCGCCCGTGTCGACAAATCCAAACAGTGGTGGCCAACCAGAGTCATTCAAACGATTTGTTTGCGAGTCTTCCATATTATCTCCGGCAGCATTCCGACAGTCCTTCTCGTTTTTAACCCCTCTGGGTCACGTGCGTGTGAAGCGGAACCGCCCGTTTTTTTCAACAGGAGGCTCGTTCGCACGGAGCCGTGCAGCGCGCGTCCCCCACGTCCGCCTCGGTGGTCCGAGCGGAGGCTGGGGAGGAACGCCGTCGCGCCGTCTCTCCGATAAAGCCGCATTTGCTTTTCCGCTTTGCGGCGTCGCTCGTCGCGCAGAGGGTTTTTTTGGAGACGATAAAAGATCCGAATCGTCCAGGTTTGAAATGCGCGGCGCCGTGTCGGCACCGCCCGCCTACTGGGCTGCAGACGGGATCCGGGGCTTACCCAAACCCAGGCGCCATCCCATGCCCGACGCTCTGGTGGAGGGAGTCCTCCGTTTTTTTCACATTTACATTTCTGATTTCCCAGAATAATCATAATAGGGTCGTTCTCCACGGGAACGGGGAGAAGGGAAAATGGAAACGGGCAGAAAAGGACCTGCGGGCAGGGGTTAGGGTGGGGGTGGGGGGTCGGGGACTTATTCCCCAGAGGGGCCGAGGTTCTGCAAGGGGGAAAAGAAAGGGAAGCCGGAGCGATAATTGGGCGGTGAGGAGGAAAATTCCGGCGGGGCTGGAACTACGGTCAGGTGATCAGGGCGGCAGCGCTACGCCGACAAACTCCCCAAAAGAAACGTCAGGATTCCTATTTGTATTTTTTTTGAGTGAATCTATAACTCTTTAAAAGTATCAAAAACAAACTATACTAACAAAACTATACTAACAAGGCAAACTATACTAACTAAACTGTGCGAATTATTCTCCCGGAGGACGTTCAGGTAATATATATATAAATAAATATTTAATAATACATATAATATATTTTTAAATATTTAATTGAATATTTGTATTGATGTTCACGTATGTTATAAAATGTACAAATATAAAAAATGTAAATATTTTTAATATTACATTTTTACATTTTTTACATTACATTACAAAAAAAAAAAAAAGAGCTAAAATGAAGACACAAATTCTCCGGGTCCTTGCAAATTGTGCAAATAGTCTTGTGTTTGTGTGAAACACATTCGTATTCATCCAGTTAGCAGCATTTTAATTATGTTTCTCTGTGCCTTGGAGCCCCACTCGTATCCCATGCAATACCAACAGCAGGATAACATTTTGAATGCCAGAGAGATGAATCACTCCATTTGCCCATAAGTGTTTAATGCATTCCACTTAGAAGTGCTCCACGCTCATAATTGTCGCAGCCATGAGTGAGTTCAAACGCTGCAATTGCTGAAATGGTCTCTTCCCCTCTTCCGGTGTCACCAGGTGACTTCTCACTCCTCAAATGACTGACTCCAGCGAGGGAGCCCTTGTGTTCTTCCCCCAATCTCCAGGCGTCCCCCAGGGGTCCAAACCCCATCTCTGACAATTTTCACCACCCGCCTTTTTTTTTTTTTTTTTTTTTTTCTCCTCCTTTCTCTTTATTTCACCTTCCATCAAGGCTCACCGGGCTGTATCAGTCTTATTTCAGCTCCCGGACCCAGCGGGACGCGCTAAATTCCCAGCGCTCGGGCCAACTTTGATTTTAGTCGATTCCGCCGGTCCGCACAAACGGGCCGAGATAAATAAAGGCGCACTTCCGGCTCCCGCTGGCTATGCTGCTGTATAATCCAACTGTGTCAGTACTGAAGAATGCAGACGGTCACCGGGGGGGAAAAAAAAAAAACGCAGTCCGTGCACCCTTGAGGACCAGAGTGGTGCGAAATAAAATCAGCACGGAAGACATCTCCAATGAACCGTGGCGATATCACAGCTTTTCAACTCACATTTCTAGCACATGTATCAGAATGATGTAGCCCTGCTGCCATGGATACCATCTCACCCCGAGTGTTCAGCCATGTACAAATATATGCACATACGCCTCTGTCTTGGTTTGCTTCTCCGCAGAGTGTTCCGGCAAAGATCATCAGAGGGAGTTTGAACCGTATTTCCGAAACGATCAACCGCTGTCAGAAATGAGAGAGGTGGACAGCGGCAAGCTGCCGGAGGATTCAAAACCCCATATTTGCAATGAAGCGTTTGTGTATTTGAACACTGACGTTTGCATGATGGGCGCCGGCGGCAGCACTCTCTCTCATTTACGCGTCGCACACCTGCGCCGATTGTTCCGCCGCGAGTGGAATCGATAAACAACAGCATCAGCTTCACAAGGTTCTTTCTTTTTCGGGGGGGCTCCGGGACGTCGCACCGGCGGCGGCCGCTCGTATCAAGCCGCTGATTGGGCCGATTTGTTTTCACAGAGCGGGGCGCCGCGGCGACGAGGTTTTTCCCTTTTTCCTATTCCTTCACCGCTAATTAGAACCTGGGACGCCTTTACACCAAAGGATGACGGCGATGGATATTCTGCACACAAAGGACTGTCTGTTGAAATACTCAAAGGTTGTTCCGGGATTTTTATTTTATTTTGTTTTCTTTGCGGCTTAATAATTCCGTTCCATTGAAAATCATGCATCCAAAACAACGCTTGACGCATGTATTTATGAGACGGTTGGAAAACAAACTGTCGAATAAATGAGCCCGCGCCGGTACTTTGCGGGGAGCGTTTTGTGGTTTTCATCGCGGCGCGAGTCCAGCCTCGGCCTCCGACCTAACAAACACCGTCTGATCCCTCACCCACTGAGACGTAAATGTCACAAGGTTTGATGATCCACTTCCCTTCCACACCCCGACACTCTTCCGATGCAAAAGGAGTCAAAAACATACATAATGCGGTGTAATTCCCCGAGGTGCGAGCAGCAGCCGCGGCGAATAAATGATTAAGCGGCGGCGTGGGCGGTGGCGCATGATCCACCCGTTTGTCACCGGAGCAGATCTCAGCGTCTCCGCGGGCGCTGCCAGGAAAGGGGTCCGTCCGTCGCGAGCCGGGGAACAGAACGGGCCAGATTGTGTGGGGAAGGGAGGCCCGGCCACGTGGCGCCTCCCGCGATCCTCCAACGCGCCGGCGGGCTGCTCCGCGCTCCCCTCCCCACCCACCCCCACCCGGCGCTCCGGCTAACACCTGCCTGCCCGGATGGCCGGGGCCGGCTGAGGGGGCCGGGTTATCATCGGCTCGCAATGCGATGGCGCGGGGGCGGCGCCGCGGGTTCACGCGACGTGCCAAATCGCACGCCGGCCGAGGAAGACCCGTTCTTCGGCCCACCAAATCCGGGATCCGTGAATTAGTCACAGTCTCAGCTCCCTCGCTCCCCAAACTTTCAAGGCGCCATCAGCGAGGACGACTCGACGCAGGGCGAAACGGCCGACTGCCGATTCAGGGAAAAAATAAAAATAAATAAATAAGCAAAAAGGTTTCAAGTTTCCGTGGCTCTTTTTGACCGTAAATCTGTGGCGGGTGACTCTTTTATCACGTAGGAACAGAAACCTGATTGCTATCCACGGTAATTAAAGCGGGTTTGGAATGAAGTGGGAGCGGCTGCCAACGCCGTGCGATGGAGATGCATTTGACTAATGAGACTTTCTGAAGGGACGCATCAGTCAGGAAGGGGGGGAACTAATGCCCGTGCCTGATTCCCCCCTCATCACTCCTGCAAAACGCCGTGGAACGCGGCGGAGGAGCGGCGATATGACATCGTAATTGAAGGCATATTTCAGCGGGGGGAAACACTATCTGCTCGGGTGGGGGGGCCCACAGGTATTTAGCGCCGACGGCAACAAGAATACCACAGCTGATGCGACACAGCCTTGATGTCGGGCTATATTGGTGTGTCACAAGGCGTCCGCCGTGTCTCCTGCGCCGGGCATTATGGGATGCGGTGGAGCGGAGACGGGGACGGGGGGGGGGGTGGGTTGCAGACATCTTCGCGTGGACAATTGCAGCATTGACAGGAAGGTAATTGATGGAATAAAGGGAAAAGTGATGGGAGTTGCCGCGGCAAGTATGAGCGTGTTAGCTCCGACATGTCCCTCGAAAGGAAGGGCGGGTGTGTGCGGGTGGGGGTTTTGACGGATAAATGAGGCCACCGCTGGCGGGCGGGAGGAGGACGAGGCAGAGCTGTGACGGAGCTCCCCCGTGATCTGCACCTGCCAAGTCCCAACTCCGAACAGCTGCCGGCAACTCGGAGGGTTGGCCGCCGCCCCGGCGCTCTTCCTCCACCGGCACGCCGCGCCCTCGGAGCGAACGGCCCGGCCGCACTTCTCCTCGCGTTAATTCCTCGCTTGAATAATTCACGTCCCTTTAAAAACCCCTCGTTCACGCAGGGAGAGACGGCGCGCGTCCGACAGGCGGGGGCGACGGGCGCGTCGGCTCTGCCAAAAGAAATTTGTCGTGCGACAAACTCGCCAACTCACCACGGCTCAATTCATATCACAGAGGGCCGTGCCACAAAGCCATCCCCGATCCTATTATCCCCGTCCCGCTTCACTTTAGGCCTGAACGGGCGAGCGCGTCTCCGAAACAGGCGTCCTCAACCCCACCCCCGCCCGACCTGCCGGGCCAACCAAACGACCGATGGCGGACGGTCGCTCCGTCAGCGGCCAGACGGAGAGAAGCCTCCGTCTGCCGTCCCCGCTCTCTCGTGCCATGAATCACACCTGCAGCCGGGTGTGTTATGCAACCGGGACAGCCAGTGAGATGCCGCTGAGCATTTTCGAAAGCCGCCGTTTTTTCGGGGGGGTTTTTTTCCCCCGTTTCGCGGCGGATGGTGCCCGGCCATTAAACACATCCGTCTCCGGGGGGGGGGGGGGCAAGCGAGTGTTCTCTTATTCATAATAAACTCAAAAGGGTTTCAATTAGGCCAAGTTTGCAGCCGGATCCTCGCCAGAGGAGAACTGTCGCCGGCTGAATGAGAGAGTCGGTCCCTCCGGGGAGAAGGGGTCAGGGGAACAGAAGGAAGTGATGGATTTGTATTTTCGCGTCCGGGGGTACCCTTTATCGGCCTTTCTGGAATTCAAGGTCATTTGCGTATGTAGTATTTTAAGGAGCGCTCATTTGTCTTGAATCCGTTTTTGTGTGGCAGCAAGAATATTAATAGACTCTGAAAGTCGAAATGAATGGGGGCAAAGTAGACGTGCTACTCCACTCGTTTCCCACCACGCAACAGTTTTCCGAGCGGTCCGTCTTTGTGTGTCACGTGGAAATGCAGTCGCTAAGCGTTGGCAAAGGAAGAGTAACTCCTCTCGCCAAACTGGGTCTCAACTGCCGGCCCCCGGTCCAGAACTGGGCCGCGGTTCCCGGTGGGAGTGGGCTGTGGGCGCGCACGTCCACTCCGACGAAGCGAAGCCGTTCGGCGGTGCGACTGTTGTTTTCCCGCTTTTCTCACGAGGCCTCACTGAGTTTCTATCGCCGTCTCGAAAAAACGGTCGATCGGACGATCGGGACGTGAGGTGTTTTTTTATTGAATTGGTTTTTGGCCAATCTTCAAATCTCACAATGACGTTTGGGCCGTGACTTTGCGGCCAACAACAAATCCGGATCCTGAGACTAGAACACGTGAGAACCGATTGTCTATGCTATAAATACTAGAAACCACAAATAGACAGAAAGCGTCTATTTGTGGTTTCTAGTATTTATAGTATTTATTACATTAAACAACTTCCGAAAAAATTCTGAGCGGAAACTTGGCCACCATGGGGCGGGAAAAGATATCTACGTAAATAATTCTAAGTGTCTGGCATGAGGGAGGTCTGAATAAAGCGCGGGTAACCTGTGAATAATGCCAAAAGAGCCATATGAGCTGACTCGTGATCAGCTAAGTCTGAGTGGCTGTGCACCTCAAAGTCAAGCGTTACGCTCATACGCACGAGGGGCTGGGACCGTACATTCGGCTGGAACGATACACAACACGGGAATCAAAATACGACCATGTCACACGGTATACATCAGCGTGAGCGCAGATACGCCCCCTGGCTTTGGTTTTAAAGCCACACAGTAGCTCTGTCTGCCGCTTAATAGTTCAACTTTGACAAGTTTATTGTGCCGCGTTCCCTTTGCGTCGCTCCTCAGAGACAACATATATGAAATTCCACGGCTATCCACAAAGGCCATGAGTCGTCATGAGATATAGGCCGCTCTTATTTTGCGCAACCAGGCATATTGTCCCATTTGTATACTGTTTATTCACTTCTCACGTCTCGTATTAACATACAGAACTTTTCCAGAGTTTACAAATCTCCTGCTCCACATTTTTCAACTCTTGTGCGTCTTTGAAGCGTCCCGAGAGAGGAGAGCCGCGCTTGATATAAATCCAGTCTCTAAGACTCTCTGTCTTCCTGCATCTCTCTTTGAAGCTTTGGGGGGAACAAAAGGGGAAATTGTGAATTGGCTTAGTCAACCATGTGTAAAGTGCCTTTTTCTGCCTTCACACATGTGCCCTTCTTCATGCAACGCTACACACATGGGATTTTCCAGCTGCCTGCTAAGCCATCTCCTCATTTCTATAGCGGAGCCAAGAGATTCTTACCTTCAAACCGGGATTTGAAGGTAAGAATCCAGACACGCTCGCATACATACATAACACATAAGTCCAAGTTCACACAGTCCGTACAAGCGGCCCAGATCTGACTGCATCCTTAAGTCCATCTGTACGCAGGTAGCACCCATGGCTGCACAAAAGACTAAAGGTTAAACTGTGCCCATTTCTTTTGCCTTCACGCCCTTATCTCCATTAGCTGACGAATTTGCAGCTGAACTCCTCTGCCCGCTAACCTCAAAATTTTACGCGGGAGACATACAGTAGTCGGGAGTCAGTAATTCCCATTTTACAGCAAAACATGTTTCAGCCTCTATTCGGGAAAAGGTGAGCGCCCCACATCAAATCTGTGTTTGTTTTGGCAAATTCCTCAATTGTACGAGCTACAAACCATTTTTGGAGAATCTTTTAGACGTGTTTTCCCAATAGAGACTCATGCAAAGGGAACTTTGCTCATGGCTTACTCCGGGCACCCCAATGATTTGAGGGCAGGTCTCACATCCCGACAAACGTTCCAAATTCCAACCACATTCAACCTCCTGCTTGGAAAAGGCGCAAAGGAATCGCTTTTCGCACTAAGTTGGAACACGGTCAACATGAGCAGCCATTGCTTTGAGTCAAGAGGGAGGTCCGATTCTTTCCAAGTTCCGACTTCAATGGAAACGCAGATTATGGGCCACGTTAAAATGTGAATCCGAACCTGCCAAATTGACAAGCATAGGAGCTGCACGAATCTGAGGCATCAATCGCAACTGAGCACCTTATAGACCTGCAGTGTGAACATAGCCGACTATCCATAGCGACCTGAACTTCAGAGCACTCAACTCACTTGAAAATGTTGACCACAGGGGTTAATCGTCAAGTGTGTACTAGGAATGAGTACTATTTATTCCCCGAGCTGAATCAACAGCAACAGACGAGTTCAGGAAGACAGGCTTTGAGCGCCAGTCTCAACAGTGCGCCTCACTTTGGACAGAAGCGCCGCGGTACGCGATAAGTAAAACCTACTCGGCCCGGGATTCAACCCTGGCCAATTTGAGTGAGCTACAAAGGGAAAGGAACATTGCCACTGTAGGGCTGCAACCCAGACACGAGTGGTTAAAAAAATAAAAATAAAATAAATACAGCAGGAAAAAAAAAGAAAAAAAGGAGGCCGGGGGGGAAGGATAAGAAATCGTCAACTGTGCCCCCTTGCTTATGGCGCTCTCTTTGGTGGAGAAGGGAGGCGTTTAGCCGGCGGTTCACACCGCCTCCAGCGCCCGCATCCCTTTAGTTGCAGATCCACGGAGCACTTCTAGAAAGGCGGTATTAAGTGGGATCAGATCATCACTCCGGGTATGATTGCAGCGCAGCGCTGACCTGAATAATGAACACTGACGGGTGGGAAGTGGAAACAACATCCTTAATGTGACGTCAACGGCGATGAAACCCAAGAAATAATGCTAACCACGTTTGAGAGAACTGACAAACAAAACCAAAAATAAAAGAGCAGGAGAATTCAGCCGCTCAGGCTTGTTTTGAAAGGCTGGGCGGAGGGACAGAGAAGCGGGAAATACAGCGTCCACGCCTGTGAAAACATCTGCTTAATCGTAACTACAGCTACGCCTCAATACCAAACGCCTGCCCCGTTGCCCCTTGATGTCCATGGCGCCCTTTCTGTCAGGTGCGTTTTTTGTCTGCACTCCGCTGTGCGTTCCCGTGCCTCCAAACAAAATAAATGTAAAAAGTGTGAAGGGAATAAAAATGAGGTGAAGGGGACACTATGTAAGGTTAGAGAGTGACTGAGCAATTTATGAAGTTCACTCTACTGAAATGTTCCTTAAAGACAACATTTGATGACAGTATATTGCAATGTGATGATAACGTAGATCCCAGATGTCGCATATCACGTTATTGACTTTATATCTATCTATCACCCAGCCCGAGGATCTATCTAAGCAACAGCACAAAATCATATCTCATCTGTCTGCTGTCGCTCCTCATCGGTATTTGATGCAATATTTTGCGGCCGTTTCCCATAATATACCCGTTGCCAGAAAACCTGAACCCCTAACCTGATAGAGCGCATCTCAACACATTTGAGTTTGAGTATTTAAAAAAAACGTGGGGAGGGATCCTGACAGTAACAAGTAAAAGTATAGAAAATTAAACTGTCAAAGCTGCAAAACACGAAACATGGCAAGCGACAGCCAAAACGCCGCCATTTGATTTCAGCACGTCATACGTGCGTCCACCCATTGCATGCAGAGCGTGCTATTCAAGACCTCGGGGGAAGCGCAGCCACACCGAACAACCTAAAAATCCGTGAATGCATCGTTAATAACATCCCCGTCCTGCAGAATGAACGCTGGCGGGTCACAGACAGCATCTCTGTGTTCACGTCCGGAAGGCGACGGAGAAAGCCAAGCACCGGCCCATCTGCATGCTCCACCATCCCGTCAAAACCGCATGACGCTCCATTATAGCCGCGCCACAAACAACCTGCATAATTGGGAGTTTTTGCGGACGGCTTCTTGTTATTCATTGATGTGACACCGCGGCGAGGAAGACGGAGACGTGTGCCGAACTGACTGTTCCAATCTCCTCGCGGGCTGAAGGGCCGCTACACCGCCTTGGCAGCGGGAAGCTGACGGGCCGCCTCTCACACTCCAAGAGCGACAAGAGACGCCGCGCAGCCCCCGAGACCCGGGCGCCCATCGAGGAGTAAAGAGGGACGAGGTAAACACACATCGATGGGAAGCGTCGCGTTCCCGTACGTCTCAATTTGGCCGAGGAGCAGCCCCCGAATGGAAAGGTGCCTCACAATCGGGGAACGGATCGTGGGGAAATTGCCGCGATACACAGACTCCTTTGAGAATTCCCGTGCAGGGGTGGAAAGTAACTGATTACTTTTACTTAAGTAATCTGTCCCACATAATTGAAGTATTTGTACGAGGAGTAGCACATTCCAAAATCTGGAAACTGCTCGTCAAAATTGCCATCATACAGCTAATTTCCTTGAAGAATGTTCTTTGTTTTATCCTGTGCAGCAGTGGAAAGTAACAGATTATTTTTAGGTATGTTTCAATTAAGTATTTTTTTGTTAGTTTGGTTACTTTTAAGTATGATTTAGGTATTTCTACTTCCTTTTGAGTAATTCCATTTTAAGGGAGTTTATGCTTTGACTCTACTACATTGCGATGCAAATAATCTCACCATTTACTTTTACATTTACATTAAAAAAAAAAATGGAAAACTATCTTACCACGTCCTCCCCATTTAAAAAGGAATATTTTATCATTTACTCAACATTTAACACAAATATCTTCCCATTTACTCCATTACATTCAATGCACACTTCTTCCCATTTACTGCACATTAAAAAACAAATATCTTACCAATATGTAAAACATATCTTACCACTTCCTCCTCCTTTAAAAACAAGCATCTCACCATTTACTCCACATTATAAAGTGAATATCTCACCATTTAAAAACCGATATCTCCCCAGAGCGACGAGAGAGACACGCAGCCCCGAAAATGAACTCGCCGAGTGGAAAGAAAAAAAAAAGGTGCGAGGAGGCGAACATATCGGACGTTTTGTGGAAATGGATGAATAAACTAAATATGTTTTTTTTATTTTTTATTTTTTTGCCCCATATTGAGGCGCGGTGCGAGCTGGAAACTTTTTAAGGAGCGCTGCGGCGCCCCGACACTCTCGACAAACTGAGGAACGACATGAGACAGACTGATGGACACGTCTATCTCTCATGCCCTCCCCGAGGGGGAGAGTGAGAGGAGGGAGATGGAGAGAGGGGAGGGGGAGAGAGGAGACGACAGGGCGGAGTGGGAGACAGAGGGAGAGGGGGAGAGGGCGAGACAGAGAGGGAGGGAGAGAGGAAGAGGGAGACAGAGAGAGAGGGTTGAGGAGAGGGGGAGACAGAGGGAGAGAGAGGAAGAGGGAGACAGAGAGAGAGGGGGAGAGGGCGAAAGAGAGGAGAAGGGAGAGGGTGAGACAGAGAGGGAACGAGAGGGGGAGACAGAGGGGAGTGGGAGACAGAGAGGGGGGGGGCAGACAGAGATGGAGGGAGAGGGGGAGACAGAGGGGAGTGGGAGACAGAGAGGGAGGGAGAGGACGAGGGAGACAGTGCGAGAGGGTTGAGGAGAGGGGTAGACAGAGGGAGAGAGGAGGAGGGAGAGGGCGAGACAGAGAGGGAGGGAGAGTGGGAGACAGAGGGGAGTGGGAGACAGAGGGAGAGAGAGGAAAGAGGCAGGGGGAGAGGGTTGGGAGAGAGGGGGAGACAGAGGGAGAGAGAGATGGAGACAGAGGGGGAGAAAGAGAGGCGGAGAGAGGAGGAGGGAGAGAGGGGGGGGGGAGTGGTACGCCCCCATGCATGAAGAAGAGAAAGGCTTATTAGCAAGGGGAGACGAAATAGGGGAGAGAGGGGAGGGAGAGAGAGGGGAGTGGGAGACAGAGCGAGAGCGAGGAAGAGGAAGACAGAGGGAGGGGGGGTGGGAGGGGGAGAGAGAGGAGGAGGGAGAGGGCGAGACAGAGAGGGAGCGAGAGGGGGAGACAGATGGGAGTGGGAGACAGAGAGGGAGGGACAGGAGGAGGGAGCCAGAGAGAGAGGGGGAGAGGGGGAGAGAGAGGAGGAGGGAGAAGGCGAGACAGAGAGGGAGAGAGAGAGAGGGGGAGACAGAGGGAGAGTGAGGAAGAGGGAGACAGGAAGAGGGAGACAGAGAGAGAGGGAGAGAGAGAGGAAGAGGGAGAGGGCGAGACAGAGAGGGAGGGAGAGGGGGGGGAGACAGAGGGGAGTGGGAGACAGAGGAAGAGGGAGACAGAGATAGAGAGGGAGAGGGGGAGCGAGGAAGGGAGAGGGGGAGATGGAAAGAAAGTGGGGGAACAGAGAAAGAGAGGGGAGGGAGAGAAGGGGGAGGCGAGAGGGGGAGACGGGCGAAACAGCAAAAGCGGGGGACAGACAGAGAGAGAGAGAGAGAGAAAGGGAGAGGCGAGAGGGAAATGTTTTATGAAGAGCCCCGGATGTAAAAATAAAAAATAAAAAATAAAAAACATAATAATACTAATACTAAACTACTACTACTACTACTACTACAAATGATAATAATAATAATAATAATAATAATAATAATAATAATGACAGAAATAAGAATAAATACACGGGGTCCAGGGTAGTCGGCCCTTTGGTAAAATTGTGACGGCATTGGTTCCGGCGTGGTGAGGTCCGAGCCGCTGCCTGCAGGGTTGCCACCTTCAATGTGGAAAAAAAAACAAGGGACACGGTGTCAGTGGCCCCATGCCCCGGGGGACGCGGATCAAGCGGGGGTCCGGGGGGTCCGTCACGCAACAGCTTGTGCTTTTTTCTGTGCATCCATTCCAGAGTCCGTCCCCCCCGCCCCCCCCTCCTCGCTGCTCTCAACGTGGACGCAAAGGAAATGAGGAGTGGGGAGTGAGGCGCGGCCGCGTCAGTTTACGCAGAGGATTTAGGCGTCAGACCGGCGGCGTCTGCGAGCACGCCTGGACGCCGCTGATAAACAAGGACGAAGCGGATGACCGGAGGGACCAGTGCGGCAGGTGACTGAACAACACATTTGAGAAATTAAATCCCCTCTTAAATACCGTCAAACTGAACGGCTCCCCTGGATGTAGGCGCTGAAACAAAGATCCACCCGTTCCGGGGAGGGGGGGGGGGGGGGGGGAATGTGGAGAGACGGAACAATTGCGTATTCAAGGTTGTGTCAACTCGTGAATTTCCACCGAGCCGGTCATCGGTTAGGTTTTTCTCTTGCGCGCGCGCTCGCCCGCCCGCAGAGGGGCCTGCGGGCGGGCCTTTCGCCTGCACTTCCTCAGGGAAGTGTCAACTTGTGTATCCGGAGAGCGGCACGATGACGACCCCCCGAACACAGTACGATATAAAAGCAACAATACAGTTCTGGGGTATCATGAATTGAGCGATTGCATTCGGTGTCCTCCGCCCTTAGCGCTGCTCGGACGTGGCGCCGTACCCCGCCGAATGTTACTTCCGGTCGGACCGCCCACCACGGGCAACGGTTAGTCTACGTGGCGCCGCCCCCCTCCCGCCGAATGTTGCTCCAGGTCGGAACCATCCAACGTGCGCGACAGAAAATACTCGATGCCAAACTGCGCGGTCCGACTTGTACGCGTTCCCACTGACAGGACTGACTGACTGACTGCCCTCCGTAACCGGAGCAGCGATAACGTGGAGCGACAGACAACCTGCCTGTCATTCTGAGTTAACACTCTACGCTACGTCCCGTCAAACTCTTTTGGTTTAATTATTTATCATGTCATTCCAAGTATGTGAAACCATGCTGCATGCATTAGAATAGGGCGTGCACCAAAATATGGGACAAACTGCGTCACTTTTCGATTCAGGACGATACTGTATTATAAGGGACGGGTGGCACCCCTAGGTGCGCACCGCTGTGCTTTGTTTAATACAATTGTCTTATGGTCCGACCTCAACCTCGGTATTTTCAAACATATTAAAGATGAATAGAAAAAAGGCATGCCTGTCACTGTGAAACGAACTAACCCAACTCAGGAAGACTGAAAACATCAACTTGCGCATGCACGCAAGGATTTCTCAGTCTCAGCATAGGTCTGTGCGTGGCGCCATCTTGGTGAGGTCGCGATTGCTGATCACAAACTTATTTCCACAATACCGAGCCACCGATCTGGATGAAACTCCAACGACGCAATGCGGGAACTGCCCAGAATACACATCTTATTCATTTTGCCTGTGGGTTTTCGCCGAATCCACGGCATCCAAAAGGTTCTGACGTCGGTCATATCTGCACGCGCCGCCATCTTGGTGAGGTCCCAACTGTTGACCAATCACCAGACTCCAATGCTATCATGTGCCCTGCGCAACCGTCATTTGAGCATGCTGTGCGATGATAATGAATACAGTTTTTCAACGAAATTATTCCACAATAATAGACCAATCTGAATTGGACGATGGCATGTCTGAACTGCCCCGAATACACATTTTATTCATCTCTGTCTGTGAGGTCGGCGGATCCATTACATCCACGCACCACTGGGGTCAAATCTTTCGTTCATGAAAACAATAGGGCTCCCGGCCCTTCGGGGCAGGACCCCGAATAAGAAACTGCCCCGGATCGATTCATCTGTCATTCCGGATCATGCGCGCATGATCAAAAACGCACGTACGTTTTCGGTCCTCTGTGTGTCATTCCGGCAGATCTACGACACAGTACTCGGCACACATTTTGTGGGAGGGAGAGGGAGAGAGAGAGAGAGAGAGAGAGAGAGAGAGAGAGAGAGAGCGAGAGAGAGAGAGAGAACACCAGTTACAGGGCTTATCATTTTGGCATTGGCCCAGGGCCGGTGCCTCCTATAGGCGACATGGGCAGCTGCCTCGGACGCCATCCCGAGGGGAGTGCGGAGAGGGGGGCGATGGGGGTGCCAGCAATCTGCGCTCCCTGCTCCTCTAAATACAGCAAATAAAAACATTGTGGGTTTATTTGCGCTGTGTCTTATTTTACACCGTTTCTTCATTGAACGAAACAAAAAAAAAAATTAATAATCACCGTGCGTGACGAAGGGGGAGGACACTTAGGCACTCTCTGAACTACCCCCTCAAAATAAAAAAAATGAAAATGAGGCTCTCCTCGAGCGAAGCCCCTGATGCCTCTGAATCTAAGCAACACCCCTGCACAGCGCCAAATGTCAGTTTGCGCAGCGGACTTTTCCCATTTTATCGCTTCACCGGACGCGCCCTGCGGTCCAAATTTAGCCGGCAAAAAAACTCCAAAACAAAACAAGAAAACAGCCTCCTAATGAAAAAGTGAAAAAAGTACCACGAGTAAAAATATCAAATGACACAATCTGGAAACTGATCATTGTTAAACAGGACGCAGTAATAGCGTGCATTTCCTTTCAGTTTCAGCAAATAATCAGGATCAAAATTAAGTTCTATATTTCTATATGCATTCCATATTACCTTTTTTAATTTTTGTAGTTCATCTATTTTTTACCTGGCACATTTTTCTATTTTTTTTTGTATATTTTTTAGGTTTATTGCATCTTGCCAATTTCCCAAATGTTTGCATTTATTTATTTATTGTAATTTTTTCAATTCTTTTGTCATTTTTTCCAGTTGATTGTCTATGTATCAAACAAACACCTCCCATTGACTGCACTGAATTCCAAAGCAGATATCTGACTTCTCCCTGTTTGTTTGGGCCGCGCTTCATCCTTGACGGCACTTTTGATATTTATTATTTTTTCGGAGTAATACCAGAGCAGACAGACAAGGCACCGCGTCTTCGGTGCCAATTGAAATTCTGACACGGAGCCTGTGCGAGCGTGTGCGCCGTATGATTTGGGGAAAGCTGGGGTGGGCAGGAAACAAACACTTTTTAATGTCATTCACCAATCACAGCTGCAGCCACAGCAGCAGACGTCCACAACACGGAGCAGGTGATACAGAACCCGGGAGCCCAAGAAAATACTGTTTTAATGAAGCGCAACCTGTCATGAAGTGGTGGGAGCCGTGTGTGTTCAGAGTCGATTCATATGGATGTCAGAGACAACCATAGATCAGACACAGATCATACAACCATAGATCATACAACCATAGATCCCACAATCATAGATCATTTTTTTTATCTTATTCTATAAGTATTCCACTTACTGTATTACGTTTTAGGAGTCAGTTAGTCGGTCTATTAGAAAGGAATTTTCTACTTTTTATTTTTATTTTATTTTTGTACTTTTTCCTAGGACTTATTGTGTGCTATCACCGGGTGCGTTGCATTACATTTCACTGCATATATGTATGGAAGTATGTATATGTATGTGACAAATAAAAAATCTTGAATCTTGAATCTTGAATCATACAATCGTAGATCATACAATCACAGATTATAGATCATACAATCATAGATCATACAATCATAGATCAGACATAGATCATACATAGATCATACATAGATCATACATCGTATGTTTCCGTCTGGTGTAACGGGTGAAATGTGAATTTGATGCTTTTCCTCAATTGATGTTTCCCAGAAATACCTCAGAACTTCCTGAATTGATGATTTACATTTCACGTCAGAGTGTTCAGTGGCAATAAACAAATAGATTAAGACGCAAATCCATGTGTATCTGATGTATTACAAAAATAAAACATATCTATGTATGTATGTTTGTACAGTATGTATGTATGTATGTATGTACAGTATGTATGTATCTCCATGATCCTGGACACCTCCCCTCCAATGAGATGAACTTAAACTATTTAGAACAACCACCAATGAACCTGAACCCCCCCCCCGTCTCCCCCTCCCCCACAGTCACGCACACGGTGTTACGCTGGTTATTTATGACACGACTCAATATGTTTTACACCTTTTAACCTAAAAAAAAACATTTTTACATTTATTCTTAAATATAAAGAAAACAAGCTGTACCATGACCATGACCCCAAAAACCAAACACACCGAACCGTGAGCCCACTGTACCGTTGCATCCCTACTATCTATTCATCCATCCATCTATCAATCCATCTATTATATCTATCCATCTATTCATCTATCCAACTATTAATCCATCTATTTATCTGTGATCCTTCCATTCATCCATTCATCTGTCTGTCTGTCCATCTATCTATTTATCATCTATCCTTTCCTTCTCCATCTATCTATCCATGTCGTCATTGATGACCGACCTCGCACAAGTGATCAGCATTGAGGGGTTTGGTGGAAATTGGAATTTGTGAACTACTAAAAAACAAACAGACAAACAAAAATAAAAAAAAGCAAATGAAAGTGCAACTGTTGTGCGGTGGCTGCACATTAACACCTCCCCCTCGACGCGTCTGAGTCCTCTTTCCCTTTATTTATTTTTTTCCTTTTCCTCCCTTCGTTTCTGGGCTGAGAAACTGCTGCGTTGTGCAGTCCTACCCGCAGACTGGCTAATTGTGTGTGTGTGTGTGTGTGTGTGTGCGCGCGCGTGTGTGTGTGTGTGTGCGTGCATGTATGTTTGTGTGTGTGCATGCATGTGTGTAAGTGCGTGTCTGCTAGTGTGTGTGTGTGCATGCATGTGTGTAAGTGCGTGTGCGTGCGTGTGCGTAAGTGCGCGCGTGCGCGTGTTGCTATTGGATTAGGTATTGGCGGCATCGGGGATTTTGGGAGGCCTGGAAACTGAACAAGGTGCAGAAGCGAGGACTCAGCGAAAAGGAAGCGTTAACTAACAGACGCACACCTTCACCTGGCTCCCTGCGCTGACGGGGAGGAGGAAGAGGAAAGAAAACAGAAACAAAAAGAAAAAATCCAAAAATAAACGTGAAAAAAAAAAAGGAAAACACATTTTAGCGGTGGGACGGAACACCGAGACCGGAATGTAAGTATCGCGATACTTCCCATTGCGATATCAATACACTGGCGCCAAAAATATCGATATTTTTATTAAAAGATGGTGGCGCCCTAAACTAGCGGTGTAAAGGAACGTAGGTGATCCGTACGGATCTAACTATCTCTTCATGTATTTCATACACCTTGAGTCATCCATACATGTGTTTGTTTATAAATGTATTAGATTGCTTATTCATTTGGTCCAGCACTTTAAATTTAGGTTTGTCACCGGAACTTTCCAACGTTATGAAGCCCGAAAACGGGAAAAGAAATGAAATGACCATCAGAAGAAATGGGAAATGTCACATCAAGGATGTTCCCGTCGAACTCGACGCCGCTATCGCCCTTTGAGCCGCCGCCGCCGAAGCGCGGCGCGGCCGGTCTATCCGCCAACCGTCGCCGTCCCCGCCGTCAAAATCCCGCAAAAGTCGCCATCAATCAACTTCCCGCCCGCGCACCCCCGGGGGGGGGGGGGTGAGCCGGTGCGACCGCCGAGACAAACACCGGGAATGCATCGCCCGTTAAACAGGTCGGGAGAAGCAGCTCTTCAAAGGGGCCCTTCAAGTCAAACGGACGTGCGAGGAAAACGAGTCTGTAGCTGCGAACGGGAGTCGAGGGAGGGGGGAAGGAGGGAAGGAGGGAAGGAGGGAGGGGGCGGGGGTTCCCTCAACGAGTGGCTGTGAAGCACTGTTTATTTCTGCAAAATACTTTCGTTTCCGGCCCGTTTTTGCTCGCGGGGAGGCTTCCGTCACGTGGAAAAAAAAGACCCCAAAACCCGCAGCCGCGCGACGCGACCTATTGCCACCGCGGACGTCGCGGGGACCTACGTCAGGACGCCCCGCGAACCAAATCCAGCGCGACCCACCGTTCCCGCTCCACTTGGCGCCGCCGATCACGCCACACGCAACAAACACGACTCACAAACCACTGGCGTTGCTTTCCCGGTCAAACGGAAAGAGACTTTTTGACGGCACCGACCGAAAGAGGAAGGGAAGCGCTCCGTCCCGAAAAGGAGCCCGGTGCGGGGCCGTGTTTTCTGACCCGATTTTTTTTTGATATTTCGGACCAATCGCCTCATCGCCGGTACAGATCTTTAAAAAGGAAAGGCCTTGGATGGAACTCTTCCCCCTGCGTCCGGGACGGACAACTCCAAATCACTTTAATCGCGTCGATAATTGACAGGGGGAGAAAATGTCACTCGGAATTAACGAATCCGAAAGGGGCCCCTCTGACGTGCGCCAGGCTGACATTCACATTTTGTCCCCGGCGAGGCCGGTCTGAACCGGGCGGCTCCTCTGAAAGGGGCCGACGGTGGCATTGGCCTGCCGACATCCATCACGTTTGATTTCAGGCCGCGGGACAGGTACTTTCAGCGCCCTAAGTACCGCCGGAGCAACCACACCGGGGCCCAGTGGCCCCTGGGGGCCCATCCCATTGCCGCGCCGGCGGTCGGGCGCCCGTGCTCCGCGCTCCGCTCCGCGTCCCCTTGCCCCGCTCCTCCAAATAAACAGCGCCTTTTGATTTCGGATGTAGTCTATTTTATTTTACTCCGTTTCCTTATTGAACGAAGCAAAAAAGCATTTTCCCTGACACCGTCTTAACCCCCCTTCACCGACCGATTACCCAGAGCGGCAAAACGGCTGGAGCCGGGCCCGTGTGAATGTGGGTGGGTGGGGTGGGGCCGGCCCCGGTGCAAAAATATTGCACGAAAATATTTGCACCGGGGCCCCTCACCACCGCGTGAGGCTACCGGGTAGATTAATATCCTGGATTACGTTTACCAATCGGGGTCTAACGTGAGAAGACGAGATGAAACGCGCCTCCTTTTCCATTTTTTTCTGGACTGAAAGCAGAGAATTTCAACTCGTTTAGGCGGTAACACGTTATTTGCACAGATTTCGGGTGACATCGCACACGCTCGCGGAATGAGGCCACGGTACACAATAGTGTACTGCCGCCCTTGTTTAATTAAACACATTGTTTAACCGAATAGCGCCTTCCTCTCGCTTATTTGATCGGGCGGGAGGGGAACAAATGCTTCCGTTGCGGTCGGAGAGAAATGCAGCCCTCTCCGACAAAAGGAAAATTGAAGCCCCCAGAAAAGCACCGTGCGGTGATGCAAACCCCCCCGTTAGCACGGAGCGGCGGCGGCGGCACTCTCTGCCCATCTGTCAGGGCGGGGTAACGTCTGCACGTCGAGAAAACCAGCGCCCCGGCGTAGCGGCTGAGGGATGGCGGAAGACGCCGGCAACATCAGCTCCCAGGCAGCTGAGCTAGCAGCCTCTGACAGGAACTGGCTGCCACCGCCGCGCCTTGTCCACACCGCTCGGGCCCCGCGGGCCGAGTGGGAAGCGCACGTCGACACGGGCATCGAGACGGATATGATGAGGGTTCGGAGCCGCGAGGGGAGCCCGGCCTGTGAGCGTCCCCATGGCTGGTTTCATCTTTTCTTTTTAGTGCAACCTGCAGGAAAGCCGTCCAGGCCTTCTGCCATGCATGTACAAACACCATCTGAATTCGATTGTCTTTCCATGTGCAGATCCATGCAGGGCGTGGCATCATGAGAGCAGATGGGGTATGAAGGTGGCGATGACGAAGGTTTGGAGCCACGAGGGAGCCTGGCCCTTGTGGAAAAATCGCCAATTTCGGTTCAAACGTTTCTTTCCAATGCAACCCGCAGAAAGTCGACACTTCTGACTTGTGTCGACTGAAGGGTGCGTAAACCGTCTAAACCCCCCTCGAGGTGCAGTGTGTGAGATTCATGGGTCGGACATGGCGGAAATGGAATATTATATTCATAAGTATGTTTTAATCAGTTTTATAATCCCTTGGTCCGTTTGTTTTGATCCGCAGACTCTCCGCCAGATGCCACTGAAATCTACACACCGCACCTTTAACTGTCCATATAGACATCTATGTCTATTTAGATATTCACTGTATGTGAGGTGGCATCATGATGGCAATTGGAAAATTGTGTAAAATTTGTGGCCGGTCGCCAGGGAAATCACCAAAACTGACATGGCTCAAAACTAGGATAGCCCAAAGCCCCCAACATGGCCGTGCTTCTGAAGACGGGTTTTCCACGCGACAGGAACATCAACGCCTTGAACCGAATCGTCTGTCCAAATGAAAATCCACGCAAGGCGGTAGAAGGCCGGAAAATGGGAGCTCTGGGAAACGGTCGGGTCCGGAATCGTCCAAACTATGGGAGAACTCGGGACGACGGGGAAAACAAAGTTGCGGCCCCAAAGGGATCCTTCGTCGGAGCGCCTCCGTCAATCGTCCAGGAACTCACGTGACAAAGGCTTAGAGGACGGCGCAAAAAAACAAAACAAAAAAAAAAAAAATCCCAACCCAAGCTGGACACCCAATTCATTTAACAGAACCAACAGAGAGGACCCGGTTACACCTCTTAATGTGGTCAAACAGATGGGCTGCAGGACGTGACCTCGGGGGCGGCTGAATTTGGGAGGGTGCAAAACAAGATCGAAGAAGAATTAAACAAGATCATCGTCTGGGGGTTTGGCCAACGTCCAAAAGAACATTTCAGGCACCATCCACCAGGTGCAAATGATACGAGAATACCATACCGCCCCAGAGTACCATAGTGTGTTATTTTCATAGAAATAACTTCTACTCACTCATTCATGGTCATCCTGTACATTATATCCATAATATTCATGTTTTATATTTGAACCCTAACACTAGGCCCAGCTGTTGCCTTGTAACTTAACTCACCCTGTGCATAGAATCCGTTTTTCTATGTTCAGTGCATTTTGTCCATTTTCACAGTTCAGTTGGTGATTTCCTCGGGATATCTGGAATTGTTTGTACATTTTGCTAATCCTGTTTTACGTTTCCGGACTCTTAAGCTGTTCACCAGAGCGCCAACCTTTACCACCGCAAATTCCCCCCGCGTATGAAAATGCGCTTGGCCGAATACGCCGACGCCGCAGTCCCGTGTAATCATATCTCGGGTAACTAAATTCGCCCCGGAAAAGGGGCCAGCTCCGATAAGCGCACCATTACTTGGCAGGTTTAGGAGCTTGGCAGCGGGGCGCGCCGCACTGCACGGGGCCTCTCGGGGCGGAGGCCGGCTGCAGACCGCATGCGCTCCCAGCGCGCAGCGCGCGACACCTCTGCTCCGTCACCGGGAAGACGCATGCTCCGAGTCGGCGGAGGCGGAAAAAAAAAACAAAAAACAAAAACGAAGGTGACCTTCGCGCTTAACAGCCTCCCACGGTGCTACAGAGTGGATTTTCCACTTTGACCGCAGCGTTTGCACTCGACGCCAACGCCGCCCCGCGAGGAAATAACAGCATTAACCACCGTCATCTGGACCCACAGTGATCCCGACGTCCCTTATCTGAGAACCCAATTGAGAAGTGTAAGCAAGTCACTATGCGCCGTAAATACAAGGTGCAAAATCGCTCCGCGGAAGCCGAACCACAATGGCCTGGTTTCTCCAAAAAAAAAAAAAAAAAAAAGGTGCTTAACACAGGGTCCTGACAGGCAGTAGAAGTCCTCTCCATCACTCTGTGCAGAGCGCAAGGTGGAGTTTATTAAAGTGTAAGTGCACTTCCACCGCCGTCCATATGTGCAAACGCGTCCATATCAATTCGCCGTTTTTCTTCTACGTTTAAATAAATGCATATTGCAAAGGCAACCCGCCGGGGCTCCTCCACGGTGTAATCGCACGTCAGATGAGTTGAACTGGGTGAGCGACGCTGGTCAGCTGAGCCACTGATCTTTCGGAACAGCATGACACCAGCTCAACACCCCAGCGTGGCCAGATTTATAGCGCAAGATGATTGAAAAACTATGATTGATAGACCCTGTTCTTCACTGCTGTCAAATCAGTAAATGCGATGGGGTTTTTTTTTTTGTTGTTTTTTTTTTTGACTCTCCGCTACCCAAAACACCTTTATTTTCAGATCACACACACCCACACACGCACACGCACACACAAACACACCCTTTTGCACGACATATTGTTTCACCTGGAAACGACCACTTTCTTCCATTTTAGTGGTGGAGATAAATAATTCATCGGGCACGAGGCCTCTCGCTTGGGCAGTAATTCTGAGGGGATCTGAACCTGTCATAGCTGATTTGTTTCACGTATCAGAGGCTGCACAGCCGCCCCCGAATAAAGCCCGGCCCCTTTGTGCCGAGGCCGGTCGGGGAGAGGCGGAGAGGGGAGCCGTTCGCCAGGGGAGATTCTAACCCGGCAGGCTCGTAGAAACCTAAAAACTGCCTCTCGCTATCAGGGGGCAGCGGAAAGGGATGTAGTGCTTCTACAGTCATGAGTCTTTTTGCAAATGCAACGGCAAATGGGGCAGAGGATCACATTCCACCCATTCCACCCCAGATTCCAGGGCGCGGTCGGGACTTTGGTGCTAATATTGCTTTTCAAAATCTGAGTTCATCTGAATTTGGGTTTGGGATTTATTGGGTCGAGTTTATTGTGTTGAGCATCGGTGAATTGCTGTACAGAAAATTAGCTTAACAAAAAAGCTCAAAGTCTGGGGATATTAGCTAAATATGCATATACATAAGAAAAAAGCAAAATAAAAAAGGCAATTGTACAAAAAATAGACAAATAAGAATTACAAATATAAAAATGTACAAAGAAACGGCAAAATGATAAGTAGACAAATATACAAAAAATGAACCGATAATAATCAATAAACGGAGCCAAATATACAAAATTGGCCAAATTGAAAACTCAAAAGTAGCCAAATATACAAGAAAAAGACAAATAATATAAGACATTGCCAAAAATAAATAAATAAATAAATAAAAGAAATAAAAAGAGACTAAGCCAGAATAACCGAATAAAAAAAACAAAAATAGCCAAATGTACAAAATGTGATTCTACACACAGGATAATTGAAGTTAAAAGGCCATAGCTGGGGCCGAAGCGTGCATCTTTAACTGTTCAGCTTCAGAGGGTGAGAACGCCAGGCGAACAGCGGCATTTTAACATTCTATTTCCTTTAAAAGGACCCCCCCCCCCCCCCCCCCAAAAACCCCAAAACAAGTCATTTGTTAAGCTTGTCAACTCATCTTTAGGTTTTTTGTTTTTTTTTGCGGGGGGGAGGGATTAAGTGTCGGATGCGTGTCGTCCCCGGGGTGGGTGGGGTGGCGGTGGGGGTGGATCTGAGGCGGAAGGAGATGTTTCGAGGTCTGCCCTTGTCATTGTTTAATGAAAGCCGGGCCTCCCAGACCTGATGGATCCCTCCCCGCAGCCGTGGAAACAGGCGGCGTTTTGTCAACTGTCAGGTTAGCAGGTTGCCCGGCAGCGGCGGGGGGGGGGGGGCGAGGGAAAAAACCCGCCCCCCCCCCCCCAAAAAACAAAAAAAAACAACAAAAAAAAAACAAATAAGAAATTATCTTTGAAGGAGGATTCAATTTCCGAGCGTGTGAAAAATGAGGATTGCCGGAGCGGCGCTGCCAAATTCATTTAGGTCTTAAGAGCCCAGATCCATATCCCGCCATGTGTGGTCTTGACGGTGCATCTGCACCCGGGATAACAGCTCCAGACCGAGAAGGATCTCTTTCTCCCAGTTCCAAAGTTGTTTTAAACATACCTATAATAAATAACCATGCCAGCATATTGATATCGTATATTCATCTATATTGTGTAATTGATTTAAATTAATCATGCAAGTTAGGGGACTGTCTTGTTTATGTTCTGAAATAATTTATACCTTTTTCCGACTAATTTTTGGTGATATTTAAAGTGATGATACATGACTTGGAAGTGTAAATGAGTTTTGTGGTCTCATAGTGTCTGGAGTTTGAATGCCAGCCCAATATCCACCAACCCAGGGGTAAGGGTGGGGATTTGGCAGAATGGGACCCCGACTTGACATATTCGCCAACCTACATAAATTCATGTTTTATTTTTTTAAAGTAAGGTCAAGGATGGAAAAAGAAAATCTCTGTATCATGATGGATGTTGAGCTCGGAAGAAACACAGTTTAATTATACAGTAAGCCGAACTAAGGAGAGAAGGAGATTACCAATTCATTTAAAGTGATGTAGATGGTACCATACTTGCGCTAACAGACGCGCAACAAAAATAAATCCCCTTCTGGTGGAACTTCAGTTTTACGGTAAAATGTTTGGATTTTGTCGCGCTGATTTCGGATCTTCCCCTCCCCGCGCAAACCCCAATTCAACCGCTGCGTGCGCCCCTCGACAGGCAAGTTCCTCGGGAGGCCTGGCCACCCCGGCCGCGTTGGCGTGACGCAGAAATCCGCCGGGACGAGCGGTTTGCGGCGCCATCGACGGCCAATTCAACTTGAAAACCGCGTGGGAGATGAGCCATTTTTGGGGTTTCGGGAGTGGCGCGCCTACGCGGCAGCAACTCCCGCTGCTGCGATTTTCTACTATGCTGATAAATAATAATAAACAGTAAAAATATAAATAAATAGAGGTAAATAAATACTGAAAGAAGCTTAATTGAGTATATTGTGTAGTTCGTACACACAATATGAGTAAAAAAACAGCCAGCACTTTTGCATACTGTTGCAACATTTCCCTAAAAACATACAAAAAAATGTAAAAATAAACGTACGTTTCTCCAGGAGAGGCCTCCTACAACAACTGCTGAAAGGTGACTTTTCCCCCCCGACATTCTTATCTATTTTTCGGGGCTCTCGTCGGGTTAAAGTCACTTCAAGGCGTATCAGAAAGAGACGCACGGGACCCCATAAATCAAATATGCACCGGCTGATGCCGACTGATAAAGAGGAGCCCGAGCGTTAAATAATCAATGCGGCTCGGTTGTACGGAGGAGAACAACGCAGGGAGAGGAAGGAAGAAAACAAAAACACCACCGGGGAAGTGCGAGCCGGAGAGGGAGCCTTAAAGCCGCGATGATCCTTCTCCAGATAAACTCGGGATTATTTCCGGCGCTGGCGGTTCATCACGCTGAGGGTGAGAGCCTGTCAGGAAGGCGCCGCGCTGCCAATTAGCACGGGGAAAAAAAGGGAAAAAACGCTCGCGGTGGGATTTTTCCTCTTTTTCATCGTTATCATTATTATTATCGTTATTGTTATTATTATTATTATTATTATTATTATAATGATTTTTGTTTTTAAAACAGTGGTTCAGCCACTCAACCACCTCTCGTCGCCGCCAACTGTCTGTTTTAAAAGGTCAATTTTGGAATTGTTCACGGGCAGGTTTAAAGACACGAACACATTTCTATTTTTGATATTGATATTGCAGAATTATTTTATCATTCATTGTATATTTTTCGCCCATTTTTCTGGTTTATTGCATATTGTTCGGTTTATTTTTTGGTTTGTTTATTGTTAGGTTTATTGTATATTGAGCATCATTTCTATTTTGTAGTTCATTTTTAGTTAATTCATTTTTGTTGTTCATCAGATTTTTTTGAGTTCTCTCCTTCTTGTCGTGTCCACAAAACAGTCGGTTACAAGGCTTGGCTGGATGTGGTTCAGCCGCAGCTGAACACATTGCTGTCCCTTCTCATTATCGTTTATCGTGAGGTTATTGTGTTTTCATTGTATATTGCCATTATTTTTGTTGTTCGTTGTATTTTTACTTTTATTGCTATTGTTATTTTTTTGGTTTATTTCAAATTTGGTTAGGTTGTGTAATGTTATGTTATGCTGTGAAATGAACAAAGTGACTTCTATAATCAGCGCATAATTATATAGCCCCACACACACACACACACACACACACACACACACACACACACACACACACACACACACACTCCGCCCCTCCCAGCTCTGTTGGAGTTCGGTTGCACCCTGTGACCGAAGTGCGTCTGTTTCAGCAAACTGGGATTTAGCGGCGGCCCCGGAGTGCCGAGCTCTGGAGAAGTGTGAGCGACGCCGGAGGGGAAAGGAGAGAACAGAGGCAACTACGGCTGAACGGTTGGACGCTCCTCTCCTCCTCCCGGGCAAAGGACTCTCAGAGCGACGTGAGGGAGGGTTGCCGCTAAGACTCACGCCGTGCATGTTATGTATTCCGAGAGTGGCCCGAAGCAGCCATACCAGCTCAATAGACACTTAAGTCGGCTTTACACCAAATCCGACAAACGAGGACGACTCAAATCAGTCTCGGCTTTTTATGTGTGCCCACTAGAGGGCGCTCCTTTAAGTGTTGTGTCTTAAATGAGGTCCGACTTCAAGGTTCCCCCGTAGCCATTGGCCGTGGTTTCAGCCTCTTCAGCGGACACGCCCCCAGCGTCTCAGAGTGGAGGGAACTGCCTTTTTTTTTTTTTTTTCCCTTACGATTTTGAAACCTAATCTCATGCACTTGACGATTTTTCTAATCATTCAAATTTGGCTGGGCGGTTAAAAACACATTTTTCTGTGGTGTGACAAACTCGGAACACATATTTGCAGTTCCTTTAAGGGGACTTTGAGTAAGTTTGCCTTGATAGTTTCATCAAAGGGAACTCTTAACCAAACAAACAATGAAGCCACGACTCTTATCTCCGGTGTTGTCGTCGCCCGTGCCGTCATCAGATAAGTTCATTCCCTGTACTTGACATTGAATATGAGGCAATGTAACGGACAACAGAAGGTGATCGATCCTTGGAGATAAGGCAATCAGGAATCATTTCTATCGTCGGAGAACAGCACCCGCCCCGCCCGGTCGCGCCTCTAATATTCCAAAAACGCGAATCGGGGATGGAACCCGGCGTCCTTGAATATGTCACACCGGGCGAAAGTTAAATTCAAGACCTCCTTAAGAGACCTTTTAACCAACATTTCGGGTCAAGTTTCTGGACGAATAAACGCCTCACACCCAGTAAAGCGTAAAGGTGGTGCAGAGAGGTAAGTATTGGGTAGAAACAGGGAGCGTTATGAACTAGATGTTTCTATGAACGGTTATTAGAAGGGCTTCCCTCAGGTCAGATGGCGAGTCGGGAGGGAAGTGATTCAGAACAGGAATAAATCCAAACATGACCCTTTTCCAGGTAAATACAGGGATTTCCTTGGATTTCTCTGCGCAGGTAAGACAATGAAGGCTATTGCGAGGCGAGTTGGTCGATCGGGAACCGCTAGGCATGAAGCTAAGTTTTCCATTCAGTGGTAGATTTAGAGAAGTCGACCGTTGCACAACATTTTCGGATTTTTGGCAAAAAAACAAACGTCGGCATCAGTCGGAGCCAAGGTTTGTGTCGGAGTCGAATCCAAGTGTGAGACGATTTGATGGCCCTTCAAGGCAACGCAGCGGCGTCGAGCAAGGTAGGACGGCGGATGTAAAAGCTGGCGGGGGCGGGGGGGCGTGGGGGACCTTCGTAGCAGGGCGGGCCGGCGTGTCAGCCGCACCCCCGAGCAGCGAGGCCGAGCTCCTCGAGTCGCGACTGATGAAATATTCAGTGGCACGCGAGGAGAGGGGGGGGAGCGCTTCTGGTGACACGGGGCGGCGCCGCCCGGCTCCCCGGGGCACGGCCTTGTGAGCCACCCGCAGAGTGCGACTGACCCCTGCAACCTTCTGAGCCGGTAATTGGCCCCTCTTAGCCGTTCAAAGGACTCCCACTCCGACGGAATATATTATCGATCATCGTTGGCCGTTGTCGGGCAAGGGGGACGCACCTGTATTCCCAGGTCAACGAAAACACTCATGAGGGACAGGAGACCTGAGGCGGATGCTACAAAGGGATTTGGATAGCTTAGTTGGTGGATCAAAGATAAGGACGGGAGTCAACATTGCAGCCACCGGTGTGTGTGTGTGTGTGTGTGTGTGTGTGTGCGCGCACGTGCGTGTACGGGGCTGAAAAAAAAAAAAACGGCGGAAACGGATGCGACGGGCGTGGCGGCGGCAGGAGCCATGGCGAGAGAACGGCGACCGCAAGGCGCGTCACCTGCAGACGTCGCGCTCCTATCGGCGAAGCGGCGGTGGCAAAAGAATAATAAAACCATTGTGTCGGCGGGAGAGGAGACACGGAGACCGAGGCTCCATTTGCCGTACGTCGACGCCTGTTGACTGCTGGGTGAAGTGCTTTAGAAGACGCTTCCGTCGAGGGAGGGGGGGTTGGGGGGATTAGTCAGAGCGGTGCGCCCCGACCCGACACCACTTGTTGAATCACAAGCGTGAAGATGAGACAGTTGAGGGATATGTGTTCATTTACTCCAAACTCCCCGACGGCTGTTTTCTGGGAGCAGTTTTACCTTCGCTAATTGGCCCGTCACCACCTGGGGTCATTCATCTATTCACTATGTACTGGTAATTAATACGTCGTTCTGTTCCACTGCTCTGATCGTTAAGCCATAATAATAATATTAATAATAATATTAATAATACTAATAATAATAATAATAATAATAATTAGAAGAAGGATAATTATTATAATTATTAATTGTAATAATAACAATAACAATTATAATGATTTTTATTATTATTGTTAATTGTAATAATAATTAATTTGTATTAATATTAATTTGTCGTATTACTTATTATTATAATAATTATTATTATTATAAGCTGTTTTTAGTTCCATCTTAAAATAACACTTAATAATACTGTAGACTAGAATAATTCTGAACGTGCATAATATTATGTAAACCTTATAACCCTATACCAATAATTTATCCTGAGCACAGAATTGCACTTTGTATAATCTGTATATTTATATATTTAGCTATTTCTGTATATTTGATATTTGATAATTTTATTTTTCCAGGCGGCTTTCCTGCAAACTGTCTGTGCAGAAACGCGTCAATCACCACCACCGCCAAGCCCTCGTTTAAGAACAAATGCACTCGGAGAAACAAACAGATTGTGATTCTTATCAGTCTGGAACATTCTCCCTGAATTTATTAAATTAGCCGAATCCGTTGATTGTTTAAGGCAGCTTGTGAGAACCACAATTTTTTTTTTTTTATAGGAACAGATTTTATTTTTTATTTTTTAATAGAGCCTTTGTTTAAATGTTGTCTTCGTTTAAATGCGTCTACTTCATCGGGTTTGTTTTCCCTCCGCATTTAATCCACTTTTACAGACTTCACAGGCTTAGAGGAGAAATAAATCTTTACGTACGTCCTCTCAGACGCATTAAACCTCGTTCACAACGCGCAGCGCGGCGGATGTATTGCTGCATCTTTTTAATATGCTGATCAATTCCGCTGAAAAGCTATTTTGTATCGCGGACTGTGTAAAAAAAAACCCCAAACAAACGAACAAACAAAAAAGAGCCCCGCAAAAGTACAAAGAAACGTGTGAACGTAAGAAAAAAGTTTTCAAAGTTAAACATGACAGGAACGAGGAAGACCTGAATATGTATCCCCTCACACGCACGCACGCACGCACGCACGCACGCACGCACGCACGCACACACACACACACACACACACACACACACACACACACACACACACACACACACACACACACACACACACACACACGTTAACTTTTGTTGTCTCAGCACTCCTTGCGAGAACCTCCGCAATTAAAAGATCCAAAAATTAGATGGCTGCGATAAGACGTCCTTGCCGGCAGCGTTTTACCTTCACAGACTCCGGACTTTGTGGAACAACTGGGCGCGGCCGGTACACTCCGGCGCCCACGTGCCCTCCAACGCACCGCTGGTGCGATTTCCCGCCGCCCCCCCCAGGCAGGGGGTGGGGCGGCCTGGGGGGGGGCCGCCCCACCTCCTGCCGCCGTGCGGTGACGATCGGCGGTTCGTTAGGGCACAAAATGGCCGCCGCCCGCCCGCCTTGCCACCGGCCATTTTCTCAGACTTCCAGCTTCCCCGCCCCCGACGCCGCCTCCTTCCTTTCAAAGACGACGGAGGATCCAGCTCAGCCGCCAGCTCGGCCGCCTGCGCCACACGCCACCAAACGGCGGCGATTTACACTTAAACGACGCTGAACCACACTAGTCTTCCCTGCGACAGATTACCTGCATAATTAATACCGCGGGGCGGGGGACTGTTAAAAGGAAAAAATAAAAAATAAAAACTCTTAATAATAACAGCGGCGGCGGCGTTGAAGGCTGATGCGAATGGGTTGCTTTGTCTGTGCGGTGATCAAAGTTGTTCTATGCATTTGAAATACCTCTGAGAGGCGGCTCTGCGCTGTGTGCTTTTCAGAGACAGCTCTGAATGCACAGATGTGAAGTTATATTCATTCATCCAGCTTGGCCTCGCCACATTCATTTCATAGTCATACCTACCTATTTATCCATCCATCAATCTATCTGTGTGCTGGGCCCGAGACTGGATATGATAAACATCGCTGGTACAAAGGCACTCATCACCCAGGGTAGATATGAAACGGAAACATCACCAAAATTATATGCAAATGACTTAGTGCAGAATGGGTTATTTGGGGATTTTTACTATAATGAAAACAAATTGTTTCGTCATATACGGTGCTCCTCGAAAATGCTGTATTCAACGGCATTCGCCGTATAAAGACATGCCTTTTCTTTTCCCGCCGTTTACTGCAGTTCCGACAGTAAAAATGTGCACCGCTAAAATATTTTCGGCCAAACTTGTACTCTGCAGGACGGGCGGGGCACGTCAGCAACGAAAAAAATAAATAAATAAATAAATAAATAAATAAAGTAAAAAAAAAAAAAAGGCTAACAAAGCTATCGTCTCATCCAAAGACCTGTCCGACCGTGAAAGGGGCCGTGATGTTGGAAAGTGGCTTTGAGAGCATCGCCAGCATCGCCGGCTCTCCAGGACGGGGGCCTGGCCGTCCGCTCCCCAACACCAGGAGGTGGAAGACAAGGATAAAACCCCCACGAAAAAAAACAGGTATAACAGCAAATACAGAGTTGAACCTCTCACTCAGGCTCAGACGGAACCAATTTCGGCCGAGCCTCTGCCCGGTAAAGTGGGCATCAATAAGACAGCGTGTACAAGTGGGAAATATATTTACGGGGACACCTGCAGCGAGAGAGAGAGACAGGGAGGGATGGAGGGATGGAGGGAGGGAGGGAGAGAGAGAGGGAGGGAGGGAGGGGGAGGGAGAGAGAGGGGGGGGGGAGGGAGGGGGAGGGAGAGAGGGAGGGAGGGGGAGAAGGGGGGAAGGGGGAGGGAGAGAGAGAAAGAGGGGGAGGGAGAGAGAGAAAGAGGGGGAGGGAGAGAGAGGGGGGGAGGGAGAGAGAGAGGGGGAGAGAGAGAGGGGGGGGGGCGCGGGAGGGAGGGAGTGAGAGAAAGATGGGGAGAGGGAGGGAGAGGGAAGAGAGAGAGAGGGGGAGGGAGAGAGAGAGAGAGAGGGGGAGAGAGAGGGAGGGAGAGAGAGAGAGGGAGGGGGGGCGCAGGAGGGAGGGAGTGAGAGAAAGATGGGGAGAGGGAGGGGGAGAGAGAGGGGAGGGAGAGAGAGGGAAGAGAGAGAGAGGGGAGGGAGAGAGAGGGAAGAGAGAGAGAGGGGGAGGGAGTGAGAGAGAGGGAGAGAGAGAGAGGGGGAGGGAGAGAGAGAGGGAGGGGGGGAGAGAGGGAGGGAGAGAGAGAGAGGGAGGGGGGGGCGCGGGAGGGAGGGAGTGAGAGAGAAAGATGGGGAGAGGGAGGGAGAGAGCGAGAGAAAGAGAGAGGGAGAGAGAGAAAGCGAGAGAGAGAGAGGGAGGGGCCTGTCACCAACCTCCGACGTCCACGCAAAGCCTCCATCCGCAGGGCCTCCATCCACGGAGCCTTAATCCACGGAGCATCCATCCATGGATTCTCAAAACACAGAGCCTTAAACCCCGGAGCCTCCATCCGTAGTCTCGAGCTCGAGCATCCATCCATAGAGTCTCAAACCAAACGTCCTTGCAGCTTCAAACCAGAGCCTCCACCCACGGAAACTCAAACCACAGGTCCTTCATCAGCAGCCTCAAACCAAACCCTCTGCGTCAGGGATTCTCAAAGCACAGAGCATCCATTCACAGAGCCTCGATCCACCATCCATCCATCCGTCATCTGAAATTAGAGCCTCCATCCATATAGTCTCAAACCACAGGTCCTTCATCTGCAGCTTCCGACCAGAGCCCCCACCCACGGAAACTCAAACCCCAGAGCATCCATCCACAGAGCCACCATCCATAGAGTGTCAGACCGCAGAGCCTCCATCCAGGGGACGAGTGTCCATTGACATGTGCACAAGCACGTTTGAGTTACAGAACAGCAGTGTTTAAGTTTTTGTCGTTGTGATACTGAAAGGTGGAGAACGCTCAAATTGCACGCGTTCAAACTCTTAACCAGACTTTTCTGAACTACGCCTCTGGCGTAGCTCGCCGACTCATCTCCACGGGTCGGCGGCGAGGTGGCCATTTGGGCGCGGCCATTTGGGTGACCTATTCAGCGGCGGGTGACGGCGGGAATACTAACCTGTTGGCCCTTTACATGAGGAACCGGGCAACAATTAATCCATTATGCATGAACACCCTCCCGGGACGGCAGGCGGCAACTTAGGCAGAATACCAACACCGTCGCACCGCTGCCGCCACGCCCCCCGACACCGTCAGGCGCGGCGCTCTGACAGAATATGAGCACGTCAAGTGTCGACTAAATCAATCCCAAAGTGCGGTACCGACGAATGCCGCACTCTGGTGTAATGCAATGATTCCGAGCTGCCGCAGATGTAGTCTGTTGATGCAAATGTAATGATATTACTGTCGCCATGACAGGCAACCTGAGAAATGGCACTGAGTTCAATTCAATTTCTCTGGCGCGGTGACGGCGTGCGAAGGGCTTTCATTTTAAAAATGAAAATCGTCCAGATTTGAGGGAGGGAAAGGGACGCGTAACCCGCGGAACATGATTAATAGCTCAATATTAAATCACGCCGCGCCCGCTTTTGTAATCAAAAGCGGGTCCTGCGAGTCCTCGGGCTGACAAGATAATGCTTTACACACCTGGTAATTATTTAATAGATAGATAAACACACAGATAGGAAGATAGGCAGATAAACAGGTGAAGATAAGATTGGGACTTCTGCGGTTGCAAGGAAGGAGCTGGAAGATGCACATGCGGCAAAAATGGGCCTGAAGCCCCGTACACCAGGCAAAGTACAGCCTGGTGCAGTTGACCAAAACCTTCTGTTTTCACATTGAGGACCATCAGTTCCATATGGCCGAGGCCACCGACCGCATTTGACGACATGTTCTTTCACGGTGTTGACATCTCGCAAATGAGAACACTGTGAAGATTAACAACGAAGGGTTTCGCTGGGGACCCCCTGGAACCTCTGGAGTGACCCCCCCGGGGGTCCCCGGACCCCACATTGAGAACCGCTGTGGGCCTCGTGGGCTTGAGACAGTGGGATTGCTTCGAGCCGACGCAAGTGACGGGCGCAGGCAATGATCGACATCTCGGGGACGGTCAAAATACACCGTTGGGGAGATTTAAGTTGTGGCGCGGCCACGGGGGAGGGCGTGGCCACACGCGGCCACCTCAGACCTTGTGAGTTACACAACGCCCAGCGCCGAAGTTTGAATAAGAGCGGCCTTGAGAATCCGCCCTACGCCCCTTGGTTCTGCAATTTTGGTCCTCGAGGTGTCTCCATATCATTCAGTGTCATTACAAAAAAAAAAAAAAAAAAAAGCATATATCTATATATTCCAACTTGACGGAACATCTGGGGCCGAGGAATAACTACAGGGCATCTAAAGTGCACTTCAAAGAAGGAAGCTCATTTTTTTTTGGGCTTCAAAGATCTTGAAAGGACACGTGCACCCGGGCGCACCGGCGGTGGGGGGGTCCCGGACGTCTGAGGCAGATTCGCTCGGTGGCCATTTTGCGAGCCGAGGCTTGAAGGTGACGTCGGGGCGGAGGCGGGACGGGCGGAGACGGGGTGATGTTTTTTTTTTTTTTTTCCCCCATAACTCAAAACGAAAAGCACATTCGGCGCGAAGACGGGCCATAACGTCGCCGTCTTTCCCTCGGGACGGCTGCCGTTTTTGAGGCCGTCCCCCGCGCCGCGCGGACGGAATAAATCTGAGCGCCTCCGGTGAAGCCCAGCGGCGGCGCCGTTAACAGCGCGTCAGCAAGGTTCACCGTCTGAATTAGGGATCAGTCGGGAAAACGGCATCTGCGGATGCCGCGGTTGCGTGCACACGTGTGGGTGCAAGGCAAATAAGCCTCGCTGGCGTATAATAAGGCGGCACGTTATCCCTAATCAGACGCCACGTAATCATGTTTGACTTTGGGCGCACGGCGGCTCAACCGAAAACATAAAAAAATAAATAAAAAAGATAAAAAAAAAAAAAAAACAAACAGGCCATAATCATGTCCCTGCTTATCTCGCGCGTGAGGTCGGGTTTTCAATGAGTGCCGGAGTTGGAATGGCCGTGTGGCGACGCCCACAATTTAAAGGCTGCGGTTCCCAACGTGGGGTTCAGGGGTACGTCCAGGAGTCCCCCGAGAGGGTCTAAGTGGCCCGCTGGCTATAAAATAGACCGGTGTGGAGGTTGGAGATAAATCACATCCCACAATAAAACCTCCCCAGATCGGGCTCCCAGGGACAATATCGTATCAAATGGGGTCTAACGCGTATGGCATTGAGGGCCCTTGGCGTGGGAAAGGTTGAGAATCACTGGTCCGTGGGAAATATCAGACGCCCGGTTTTCAGACCCGTCGTCTCATTTACACCACGTTGGCCGTCGTTTCCGACTGCACGGGAGGATTGACACCCCAAAACCTGTACGGCCACGCAACTACTGCGCTGTGGGGTTCAAGGGGTACTCCAGCAGCGAGGCTAGTTGATCCCCTCTGCAGCCATTCATTGAGCTAACTCAATTAGCATGCGGCCCGTCGCTACTGTATATCAGTACTGGACACACAAACGCCTAGAGTACCACTTTCAACAATAGCTCCGTCCGGGAGGGAGTATTTTTCGGCGGCGCCATGATTCCTTTTGGGCGGGGCGGGGCGCCCGTGATGGTGGAGGGGCCGGGGCGGGTGGGAGTGCTGAACTACAGAGAAGAATTACTGTCGCGCTCGCTGGCTTGCCCACTGCCAGCTGTGACAACCGAGTGGCCAAAACAGCTGTGATCGACCCCTCCGCCCCCCCCACCCCACCGCCCGCCGCCATCCCACATCAAAAGGCCGTCTGTGGCAGGGCCTCTCTGAGGAGGCCGGCGGCACCGGCGGTGGCGGCCGCTGCTGCTGCTGGATGCACGGATGGAAGGCGCTTAGTCTTGTTTGGGCTCGAAAATAAATGTGTCATGAATTTCGTCCGAGTGGGCGAGTTCAGAGGGAAGTCGGAGCCTTTTCCGCCGCGAGGACTTAGGAACTGGGCGAACGCGGGCGCTCCGGCATTTCGGGGCTCGGGGGACGAGGGGGGTCACTTCAAGCGCGCTGGAGTCCCTCTCAGGGAGGCGCCGGGGCACCCGGGCGGCCAGACACACCTGCCGCAGAGATGAGAATGCACCTGGTGCGTGTGTGTGTGTGTGCGCGTGCGAGTGTCTTCGCTGAAAGCCCCGGTGAAAACCTACAATAAAAGCCGTCTCACAGAAGATTGACACCTTGTTCAAAGGCTTGCGTTCAGCCGAAATCCGGGGACCCGGGTGCCGTCCTCTGTACGTGCGTTCTGCTTAATTCATGGGATCTTTTGTTCTGACAAAGCAGAGATGGTGATGATATCATATTAAGAGAACCTTTCTCCACCGCCGGTTCATCTCGATGGTAGTATCGCTCTATTCGACTGGGTTGTCTCATAGAGATAAAAAAATTATAATAATAATAATAATAATAATATCTATTCTAAGAGAGATCTGGGTACTAATTGCATCTGAAAACACCAACAATAGCATTCAGTCAGTGGGGGAACTTGGACTGGAAAATAATGCTGATAATGCTATTTTTCAACCAAGGCCAAATTATTATAATGAGTGTTTGTAGCACAACAACGCTTTGCTATTGAGAAACTTGCAACTCTGCTGCGGCATCTCACCGTCCAAACGTCTTAAGACTTTAGAGACCTTTACTCTCTATTTTCAGACGGTCCTTACACAGCGTGTTCTACTGGAAACAAACGGTTTCAAATCATGCAGAAATCATACAGATTTCAGGGGGACTCCTTCGGCTCTTTTCGGTAGGAGAATAGAAAAAGGAAGTCCCGACGCTTCCTTCCGGATGTACCGGCGGTGAATAGAGCAAGGAGCGAAAACGAGATTACAATTTATTTCTTTATCTTATTTTTATTTTTATTTTTTTCCGCGCTGAAGCTGCGGCGGAGGCCTGGGTCGAAGAACATCAAACCCATCTTTTAAGACGCCAATCCGGCAACAAAGGCCGACGGAGTCCAAGGTGGCAGGTGGCTCCCCGCGCAATCTCCTTATTCTGTGTTGGATTCAAGGCAGCGCCCGCTGGAAAAGCGTCTCGGCAGAAGAAGAGGTTCTTTCAGCCACCGCCGCTGCGCGTCGCCGATTGTCAAAGACCCTGACACCGCCGGGGATGATCGATGGCGAGGTGGAAGCCGAGGGACCGTGGAAAACACAGCTACACAGATACCACAGGGTGACCGGGGGGGGGGGGAACAAACAAAAGAAACCCCAAAAACCCTTAAACGTCACCGCAAGCAGAAGATCTCGTTCCCCCTCGCGTTATATTCCCGTCAAAACCGAAAACACGTCGGCGCAATTAGGGCGCTCTCCCCTTTCCATTAATTACATCCCGACACCTACATAATTGCGCGGCTACTTTTAATGAAATCTCCGGCGCTCGGGAGCCTCGGCGAGGGGAGGGCGACGGCGTGGAAGCGCGGCGTTAATGAGGGACAGGATGTTGAAACGTAGGTAAACTCTAAGCGGGCCGTTAAAATACGAGCCATCCGTTTTCATTTGGGGAGCGGGCGCCGAGATTTCCGCGGCCTGGGCAAAGTTAAAACCCATTTACGACAGAGATTTGCAAATGGGCCGGGGCGAAACATTTCTTTATTTTTTTATTTTTATTTTTTTTGAATGGCTTTTTTGGGAAGAACTGGGAAGTGTGACGCTCCGATTGAACGCGGCCAGTTACAGTGAACCACAGGAAACAGGGAGGAGGTGTCACAGCTAGAAGGAGCGAAAACAATGGAGCTAGAATTTCACACTGATTTACATCTCCGTGACACTCAAATCGGCGAATAGCCGCGACGGTCCGATAAATGTGGGCGCGTGGAAACGCGCTCAGGCGAGCGCACCGATACCGACAGGGAGTCCACTCTCGCGCCCGTGAAACCCCCGGAAAAAAAAAAAACCCCGAAACCTTTTCCCACGGAGCGTCGGGCGTTCATTTCCCGTGACAGGCGATACTGTCGCCAGGCATTACCTCTCCCGCGTCCGAATATGAAATTAAATGAATAAACGCATGAATCGGGCGGCAAAGAAAAACAAAACCAAAAAAAAAAAAAAAACACCAGTTCATTCAGCCCCAAAAACTCCGGGCTTTGACGCAACTTCCACAGGATGGGACCGTGCGGGCGGGAAATCTCCCCGAGGCATTTCGTGAAAGCTGTCGGGAATACAGTGGAGCCATGTCAGTTTTAATGTCGAGAAAAACACCGCGCAGGCAACGCGGCCGGGACGGGGCTGGGGGTGTCTTTCTTGCCTTGCATATTTTTTTTTCTCCCCCCCTCCCCCCCCAATTCCATTTTGGTCTCCGGCCCTGCTTGAGCACTCACTGTCACACCCGCACCTAATCTTTGGGAGGGGATTGTCAAGAGCCCTGTGCATAATGAAGGTGGATATTCCACCCTCGCCGCGCCGAGACCGGCTGATGTGAATTGTTGCGAGGGTTTACCGCTAATGCATCCCGAGCGGCAAACACAAATTAGGTGTTGTTTGGTATCCAACCTGGACAGCGGGAGGGAGGGGTGGGGGTGGTGGGCTGCTGAGGGGGGAGGGGGGGCGAGGAGGGAGACGAAGTAGTGCCGCGCTTTACACCGAGAGAGGATTACAGGGTGAGGCTGAGTGCACATTCACCGCATTGCTTTAAGTTAAGCTTAGGGAGAATCGCAGCGATAATGTTCCTCATGCCTTGATCACAATGCCAGAGGATTTGGGTTTGATGTGGAAAAAATCGGATTCCCTGTGAAATAAATAAAAAAATAAAAAAAAATAAAGTATTAATGCCGCTTCCTCGACTGCATGGCCTCTCTCCGAATAAATGACAGCTCACGGGGGCGAGAGTTTGCCCGGCGGCGGCGCGGATATTATTATATCAACCCTGGCTTCCCCCTACAGCGGGGCATTTACCTTCATGGCTGAAAGGACAACTCGGCGGTTATCACTCTTCTATCTGAGTTGTCATGCCCACAACACCGTATCGAGGTAGCTACCTAGCGCACTTCTGTGATGGGGCCAACGCTGGTGGCCAATGGAGGCCAAAGCAAACCAAAAACGCCGCTCTGCCACTTCATACCGTACTCGGAACAGACTTCTCGGAAAGGGGGTATTTGCCCAAAGGACTTGAGGATTGACTTGGCATTCAATGACTTGGACATTGAAACCCAGCACATAATGATTCCTATAGTGTGCAGTACTTTGGCTCATGCAAGGGTCGCTGGTTGTGGGACTCGGTGTTGTAGGCGATATAACGTGGTACAACACTGCAGTGTTTCAGGCGAACTCCCGACCGAGAGACTGCCGATGAACTGGCCCCGGAGCCAGATCACATCGAGCGGGGACCCCGGGGGGGCTGAGAGCCGACAGTGGCCGTTGTATTGAAATTGTGCGGCAATGTCAACAGCAACAAGAGCCACTGAAATGAGTTTGATCAACGAACGTTCTCCATTGGATTCTTTCATCGCACAATCACACGAGAAGTTCGGCCCACATCTGGATCAAGGGCTTTTTGGGACTTTTTTTTAAAACCACCGTCAATGGGATGAGAAGGGAAACTGATCATTAAGTTGGTATTTCTGGACCATGAAGCTAAGTTTTATTGGGCATCAATGAATTCACAGTCTTTCCGATCGCTAAAGGTGCCCTACACTGATCATCCACAACATTAAGACCACTGACGGGTGAATGAAAGTGAATGACATTGATCATCTGGTTCCAATGGCACCTGTCAAGGGGTGGGACGTATTATTATTATATATTTACTGTTCTATATTATTAGTATATTAGGGATATATTAGGCAGCAAGTGAACAGTCAGTTGTTGAAGTTGATATTGGAAGCAGGAAAAATGGGCGTGGTCAGGATCTGAGCCACTTTGACAAGGAGCACATTGTGATGCTGGACGACTGGGTCAGAGCTTCTCCACAACCACAGGTCTTGTGGGCTGTTCCCGCTACGCAGTGGTTACTACCAGAAGTGTCCAAGGAAGGACGACCGGGGAACCGGCGACAGGGTCATGGGGTCCAAGGCTCGTTGATGCACATGGGGGGTGAAGTCTAGCCCCTCTGGTTCAAGATAAGATAAGATAAACCTTTATTAGTCCACACTTGGGAAATTTACAACGTCCCTTTGTTTGTTGGTGTTCACTCCGTGTCCCTGTGGGAGTTTGATCCCACAGAAGAGCTACTGTAGCACAAATTGGCGAACAAGTGAATGGTGCTGTGATAGAAAGGTGTAGAACACACAGTGCATCACAGCTTGCTGCGTATGGGGCTGTGTAGCTGCAGAGCGCTCACAGTGTCCATGCTGAGCCCTGTCCACCTCTGAAAGCTCCTACAATGGACACGTGAGCGTCAGAACTGGACCATGGAGCAATTGAAGAAGGTGTAGGTCTGATGAATCACCCTTTTCTTCTACATCATGTGGATGGTGCGTGTGCATCGTTTCCCGGAGGAAGGGACGGCACCAGGATGCATCATGAGAAGAAGGCAAGTTGGCGGAGGCAGCGTGATGCTCTGGGCAGTGTTCTGCTGGGAAACCTTGGGTCCTGGCATTCATCTGGATGCTACTTTGACACGTACCACCTTCCTTAACACTGAGGCGTGTCAGAGCGGTTTTGGCGGCATGAGGGGGACCTACACAATATTAACCAGGTGGTTTTAATGTTGTGGCTGCTTGGCGTGTGTTCTCACAACAAAGTCGTGACTAATCAGCTGGTGGATTAACCTTGACAGTCCCAGATTTTCAGGGCTTTACCGGAACTAGTTTAAGAATACTTCACGTTCCTCTCGCACACCGGTGTCGCAATCGTCTCCATTCCACAGGGACACGGCGTGAACACCAAAAAACAAAGGGACGTTGAAATGAGGCGCTATCAGGAGCATGCAAGCCAGCAAAATTGTACAATTCATTAGGTTTGGTCTTTGAAGCCACGGAGCTCGAACAAAACAACTGACTCTCAGATAGGGACGTACTTGCGCAGTAGTCAGGACCATTTAGAAGTTGCACTTTCCTGGCAGTTCTTTTGACAGCTCGACCGACCAATGAGAGCCCATCGGGGGCGGGGTTATTAGCCGCCTCCCTTTTGTCCGGGGTCCAGGCTTTGTCCTTCACAGATGAGAAATCCCAGAGAAAGAGCTACGTACGGGTGGAGTTGCAGTAATTGCAGCTTTGCGTACGCATTTAGCCTTGAGGGTCCGCCATTCAGAACATATACGCAGCTCTCACCAAATGCAAAATGGCACTCGATGCAGGCGCTGCGGGAACGGGCCGTCTGGGCGGATAAAGGATGAAACGATCATCTCCATCAATATGACTTAGTTACAGTTTTAATAGACTACGCACAGCAGCACCACTTACTGGGCGTCCACATGATTAGTGACGCAATTTACTTGAAATGAAACGGAGGTCAGTGGGTGGGGAGCGGGCACTTCTGTGGGAGATTCCCCCTCCGCCGAGAGAGAGCGCCCCGGAGAGGGTAACAGATATGAATCTTGCTCTGAAAATGAGAGATGACCTTTGGACTCGCGGCGAACGCAAGCCGCATGCTCAGTTTCCATTCCAAAGCCGCTGCGGTAAAGAGAGCCGGTCTCGTAGCCGCGCGGTGAAAGGGGTGAACGGGTACTCGGGCGAGACGGCGAGTGGAAGCCGTTTGCTCACAAGAGCAGGGAGGTAGGGCGCTCGCCAGGGAACCGTCAGTGGTTATTGTTTCGTATAAGTGTTGTTATGAAAAATGATAATGTACAGGATTGCATGCTTATAACTGACTAAATTCTCTAATTGTCTATGTCGATGACACCGACCTCCAACAGTATATTGCACTTCCCAATAAACACCAAGTACACTATCTACTATATTGCACTACTGTACACACACACATACATATATAGACATATACTACATATAATAATATATATATGTACATACACACACACACATATATACACACACATACACATATACATACATATATTTATACATATATACATATATATGTATACACACACATAAATACACAGTATACACATACAGTATACATATACATACATATATACACATATATACATTGCAGTATATACACACATATACATATATACATATGCGGGCAATGGTAGCTCAGGAGGTAGAGCTGGTCATCTAGTAATTTAAAGGTTGCTGGTTGGATCCCAGGCTCCTCCTGCTAGCATGCTGTAGTGTCCTTGAGCAAGACACTTAACCCCTAATTGCTCCTGATGGCTGCGTCTATCGGTGTTTATATTATTGTAAGTCGCTTTGGATAAAAGCGATGACGTAATGAAAATGTAATGTAATATACACATATATATGTACATACATATACACAAAAATACATATATATATACATACATATACACTATTATATACATATACACTATTACAATATTATTATTACTATTATTACTACACCATACACACTACTATATCTATATACGGTACAAACAGAGTATACAGTAGATATACAAATATATATTATATATATATATATATATATATATATATATATATATATATATATATATATATATAAATACTTTTTTTTTTGCTCATATATATTAATCTGCTTAAATTAATTGTTGTTTGATTTTTTTGTTTTGTTATGATTTTTTTTTCTGATAAGTTTAGTATTTTTATTTTCCTTCCAACTTTGTTTTGCACAGTACTTGGGGTTTGGACTTTATTTTTTGCTTTGCTGTACTTGTATGGTTGCACGTGACAAACAATAAACACACTTTGAGATGTTGAAACTCAAAATATAATACATCATATTTATATTCATTCATATTTATAACGTTTCATCGTTGCTGAAACCTGAAAATGAACCCACGAAAAAAGAACAATAAAAGCTCTGGTTCGATCACAAACTACGAGGAAGTCCTGGTAAACACAGTTTGCCACGAGCGTAGCGTTTCAGGACCCTGGACAGCGACGCCTTTGGCTGCCACTGCAGTAGAGCATCGCTGCATGAAGACATTGGTACCGGGTGCCACCAAATATAACTATTTGCTGGTTTTGTTTTTACAGTTTTCAATGATAAGAAAATTATCAGTGGAGGACGCGGATAGGCAAAATAAACATAAAAACATCAATTAGGAGAAAATTATCACATTGCAATGAGTCGTACCTAAATAAACGAAAAAAATTAAATAAAGAAAATGTGCAGATGCAAATAATAATAACAATAATGATGATGATAATAATACACAGTCGCTAGTCTTTTACATTACTAATTCAGTCTAGATTTAATTTTGAAGTATAAATAATAAACAGTTTACTATTCATACGACAAACTGCATAATATCTACTGTATGTACCATCAGACCATTGCATGTCCACATTTTTTTGCTAATATTAGTGTTGTACCCAGATGTGAATGCAGTTAATGATTCAAATTATGGCCGATTCTTATTTCACTGAGAAGTGTTTTGTAAATGTGCAAATTTAGGGAGAGGATTCCAATTACAGAGCACACATCATGCCCGGACGGACTCTCCGACGAGTAAGAAATAGAAAAAACTAAACCTGGATGTAGAAAGTAAAGTTTGCGATATTAAGTGGATACTTTAGGAGCAGACCCCCGACTGAACTGCACAGGAGATAATTCATCCATGTGGTAATAAGCGCTGTCATCAGGAGGTCGTGTGGAAAGCCTTTTTTGGGGGGGAGCTCGAAAGAAAAGTCATTGACTCATGAAAGACCTTTTAAAAGCAAGTAGCTTTCTCAATGTATATATTTCCGAGTACTTTGAGTTCCGTCTCCTGTGAATTGTGCTATGCAAATAAACTTTGATACTGTTTTCTTCTTTATTTTATTCCTAATTATATTTTTTAAAGGAATTGTTATTATTTATACATGTTTTGTTTGTGTTTATGTTTTATCCATCTAGTTGTTTATTGGACATTGAATGATTGCTCCTCCATGGTTGGTGTTTTTTTTTGCATCAAGTATATATATAGAACTGCCTACAGTGTACTTATGTGTCAAAATATTATTATGACCCTGACAGTCCATGTGGTAAAGCATTTTGTTTAAAAAATAAAAATAAAAAATTCTACTGCTCTCAACAAGTGCTGCTGGTAGCCTTCAAACAGCGGTAAATTTATATATTTTATTATTTTTTTCCACTAAAAGTGCATCACACACAACGAGCATCTCCCAATTTCCAGCCGTTTGACCAACCATGCCCTTTTGCAAAATGATCGGTTTGGTTTTCGGTAAATTAGCAGTATTCACAAAGCTGTATGACAAATCTAAAATAAAAACAACAAAAACAAATAAATGGCAAGACTTATATTTTGCTATTGTGTTTGGGATTCAATTGCATATATTTAAGGCTTATCTGAAGGTTTATTGGACATTTCCATATCTTTCCTATCTTTCTGGTTCACTGGTTATTTGGTTGACTTCATTAGTTAATGTATAAGACCACATGCTTTAAATTTTATTCGATATTGTTTTCCTGTAGTTTTTGAGGATGTTTGGTGTCAATCATTGGGTTTATCACACATCAGCCTCTTTTTTTACCTTATCCTTAGGTTTTTGTTTCTGGTTCACTGTTCATTTGGTTTATTTCATTAATTATTGCACATGACCAATTTTTCCTATCAGTGTCTTTCTGTTATTTTTTAGGATATATTTAATGCAAATTTTTTTTTCTGATCTTTGGGTTTATCTTTCTGGTTCACTCTTAATTTGGTTCATTGAATTAGTTATTGTTTATGACTCTTTCCATTTTCCACTCTTCTTTATCGAGTTATATTTGCTGTTGATGAGGTTTAGTGTATATTGCCATATTTTAATTGTTCATTTATATTGTACATGTTCACATTTTTCCATATTTTGACATTTTATATATTTTGACAATTTCCATTGCTTTATAATTAATATTATTATTATTATTGCCTATGTTGTTGTGAGCTGCTGCAGTATCTCTCTCTCTCTCTATCCATCCACCTCTCCATCAATCAAAGGGAAGACAAGAATAGAGGACGGACGGAGAATACAACGACGGAGGGGTGAAATAATTATGAGCGCGACGCGCTGTTGAGGAGGGGAAGGGAGGAACGCACAAAAGGAAAGATCTAATGAGTGTTGAAATGAGACTGCGTTCATAGGAGAAAGCGAGAAATAAAGATAAAGAGACGGGGAGAGAGAGAGGGAGAGAGAGAGAGAGAGAGAGAGAGAGAGAGGGAGGGAGGGAGGGAGAAGGGGGGGGATGCAGATTAGTATGCAACTGTGGAGAAGACACTTTGAGCACTTTTATTTATTTTTTCCTTCTTCTGCTTGTGCCTTCCCTCCAGGTGCCCCGTGTCAGAACAAGATAGCAAGCTGGTAATTATGCCAGAAATGGGAGACGGCTACGCTGATAACACACACACACACACACACACACGCACACGCACACGCCCGCACGCACACCCACCCAATGAATGATACATGAGGATGACCACTCAAAAATGTAATTGCGCTGCTCTGGACGCGCCGCAGCATTCTTTCCGAGCAGGAGCGCTCCGAATCAACTTTCAATATCAGGCCCAATCACACATCCAAAGAGCATAATTAGTCACAAAATATACACTTTGCATTCTGAAATCACACACATTTCTCTGCTAACATGTGTAAATCAGTAAACACATCTGTAAACAGTTTTATTGCGGTGCAGTTATATTTTTCAAAAAATTTGCCAATCTTGTGTCATTCAAAACAAATTGACTTTAAGAGATGATAAGAGGGTCCGCCCGCCAGACCTGCAGCTCCCAGTCCCGCCGGCCTGACGTCGAAGCTGTTGCAGCAACTCCCTCACTTTAAACATTTATTTTTTTATTTTTATTTTTTCCTTGACCTGGCAACCCTAACAGTGGCCGTGTCGACGGGGAACTTTGAAGGCAGCTCACGCTTGCGTCAGGAAAGAACGCGTGGAGGCGACGAGAGACGAAAGCTACGGCGCAACGTGATGAGTCAACTTTTGGATCCAGTAAAAATCAAAATTAAAATAAAATAAAAATAAAAAAAGGGAATAAAGTGCGTACGGGGACGGGAAAACGTGCGTTTGGATGGGTTTGCCGCTTATGCGACTCTTTTCCGAGGCGTTTTCACAACTCACGTACACGCGGGGCACGTACGGTCGGGAGAACATTTCAGTGACCCGGTGCGACCGGCTGGCTTCCCAATCGCCCCCCCACCCGCCACGCAGCTGCTCCGCCTACGGGCGCTCTCGCGGAGGTTTCCCGGGGATGTTTTATCCTCTGGGTCGGGGACGCCTGAGGACGCTCTGCTTTGCATGGAATGCACATTCGATTGTGTTATTATTATAATTTTTTTTTATCAACAAAGATTCGGTGATTCCCTCCGAAGAACAGACGGTTCCTCATTTACAAAACACCTCACACAGCACACAGCTCCCAGGCAGGTCATCCTGTCTTCTTACAGCCGCGCCACACCGCGGGCTATCCCCGGCTTGTTCTCCATTGCGAGTGGTCGGCTGTCAACGCCGCCCGGGACGACCCCGTCACGTCAAATTTGCTTGGTTTTGGCGCAGCCCTGCAATCAACGGCCACCTCTCCTCTTCCCGCGCCGCCCCCGTCCAGCCCCGGGTCGAGGCTGTCGCCGCGGCCGGAAATGGCCTCTGAAAAATCGCCGCCGTGAGGATTGCACGGTATAGCCAAGACGATAAATCCCATGGTCAGGTCGAGCGGCCGCGGCGAGCGCTCGCCGTCCTGCCGCATCCCGTCACGAAAAACCCCGGCGACCCCGCCGCGGCCCCCCGGGCGCTCGCCTAGACCCTGCCCGGCTTCCGTCGTCGTATGAGGGTCACCGGCGTTGACAATGTTAAGTGGCCTATCAGGCATGAGTCTCTTCCAGTCACAGGGAACGAGGAGAGGAAGTGTGGAAGAGCTGAGGAGGCGGAGGAGGAGAGGAGGCACCGGTGCCCACTTCGGGACGCCGCCACTTATTTATAGCGTTATAGCGAGAGGACACAGGGAATATAACTCTTTGAGGTGAAACAAGTGCATCGGTTGACGTGAGCGCATGAGACAGGAGCGTCGGGGACCCACGGGAGATCAGCGATAAGCGAAGGGATGAGGAGTGAGAGAGAGACAGGAAGTGGGTGGAAGCCTCCCTCCCTCCACCGCTCCTCCGGGACCAGGCTCCCACCGAGGAACTCGCGGCGGCTTCTCCGCCCAGGCGCAGGGACCAAAGGAGGAACCTTTTAAGGAGCCCGGAACCTTCGCCGGCGGGCGAGCACCTCGCTCGTCTCGCGGATCAGGATGTTCTCGGAAAGAGGGGACGGGGCATCCGTTTCGCCCGCGGAAACGGCCCGACTCGACGGAACCGGAACGGCAACGCGCTGGGTGAAACGTGACGTTGGCTGGCCGTCGATTGCCAAAAACAAAAACGGAACGCTGGGATCCCAGATTGCTCCTCGCCTAATAGCGAACACAAACTGGTGCCAGTGCTGATAAATTAAACGTTTGCCGCAGCCGGTGTGAAGACGGGCGACAACATCCTGTCCCGACGCCGACGCTCCGAGACCAAGTTTCCGTCAAGGTTGCCAAACCGTCAACACGGTGCAGACTGGCCGCTGCGGAAATACACTCATTAAAATCCTCATCCGGAAGCTCCATCTTGCCGCCGGCGAGGGACGAAACGGGGCGGGGATTGAAACTCACGCCCCGTTTGGGCGACGGCGCGTCGTTCGGGCTCGCGGCTTTCCCCCCCTTCCTTTAGCAAGAGCCAGAGGCAGCCCAGCGCAGCGAGCGCCTCCAGGAGGCGGCGCCTGGATTCCCAAGCGACGCCCGGGGTGCGTTGGACCAATCGGCACCCGGTCCGTTTCAAAGCTTGCAGGGGCGCTTTTTTGGGAAGGGGAACTCTCCGAGTGGAACCCAATTCGGGAGGAAGAAAAGAGGCCCAAGTTGCGAAGAAGCCCCCGGTTCCCCCGAACGGTTGCTGCGGTGCACAAGCCACAGTTCTTTTGGTGATTTTGGGCATAAAAATCTACTCCCACAATTTTATTTATTATTTTTTTTTTTTTTGTCTCCTCGGAGAAGCGAGCGAAATCAGAGAGAAAGGCATAAAAGCTAAAACGAGCCTTGATTCGATTACAATGACTACACGGGGAACGGACAATGGAGACGCCATAAAAGGTTTGATTGTCTCAATGCTCTCGGCAACGGGGGAGGAAAAAAAAAAAATAATAAAATAAAATAAAAACCTCATAGAGTGCGCCGCAGACTTAAAATGTGGGCCACGGTGGGGTTTTTTTCTCGTTTTTTTTTTTTCGTTCCTTCTGCGGTAATGAGAGCCGTATTATAGCTGATGAAACCGGGACCCCGTGGGTTGGCGGGGGGGAGAAAAGCCTTTGATTGCAGCTTCACTGGCTCTCCTCATAACGCGCGGCCCCACAACACCAGTTGAGTCGCAAAAGGAGTGGATTTCATATCGAGTGCGGTTTTCTTCTGCCCGGGAACGCCCCGCCTGCCCCGGTTCCAATCACCGCGTCGGGCAAAGTGAAAGTTTTAACAAAGGGAAAAGGGAGAGAGCGGAAAGGAAAAGGCAAGAGGGGGGGAAAAAAGGAATCGCTGACGGGGTCGCGGCGGCGGCGGCGGGGAGAGCCATGGATGAAAGGGCGGTCGCGGGCCCCGGGGAGGGCGGGGCTTGCCTTCCCTCCCGCGCCCGGCGGTCCAGCCGCTCCGCTGAATTACAGGTGGAATGAGATGTTTTTGCCGCTGTTATTATGCTCCCATTACGCGGGTTGCCAGATCTCCCCCATTGAGCCCGGTGGGCTTAGCGGGGGAGGGAGGGAGAGGGGGAGAGGAGGGGAGGAGTAAAAAGATGGAGAGACGGGGATAAAGGGCGGCGGTGATGGCGGCGGCGGCGGAGGAGGAGGAGGAGGATAGCTCAGACCTGCCAAAAACACAGCTGCCCGGGCAGCCTGGCAAAGTGACTCAGTGCTGATTTAGGCGCACAAAGGGAAAAAGCCGCTGATTGGTGTTTGGAGATGGAGGGAAATTGGAAGAATCAGGCCCTAATGTGCTTGGGGTTGCAAATATCTCTGGCCTTGTTATGTTGAAAGGCGGGTTGGGGGGAGAGAAAGATGTCAAGTTTTTCCCTAAAACATTAACATGATTAAGCCACTTCAGCAGTGGGGGAGAGAGAGATAGAAAGAGAGAGAGAGAGAGAGAGGAGCGAAAAGAGAAAAAAATGGCACTTGAAATAATTGTCCACGGTTGAGCTGCGGCCTCTGAATATTAATTGCGGTTTGTGCGGCCGGGCTTCAGTTCTGCAGGCGCGCAGCTGTGAAGCAATTCTTTCCCTTTTTTTTTTTTTTTTCCCAGCCCCTCATTTTCTTGTGTGGCTGTTTGTTGTCTTTGCCTAATTAATTCCAGGATCCTTCCAAATGCACCGCCAAACCCCCCCCCCCCCGCCCCCCCCACTCCCACCACACCCCCTCCCCTCCGAAAACAGCCAGTGTTGTTTTAATAACCGTGATATACATATATGCAAATGTTCTCCAGAGGGGATAATGATATGATTCAACTAGCCCCAGCCCGCGCCGTGATTACGAGGCGATCACAATGAAAGTCAATAAGGAGCGTGACTAAGGTGGGTTCAGCGAGCCGACCGCCGCCAAAACGGCAGGCCGGCGGCCGCGCGTCGGAAGCGGAGGGAGGCAGGGAGGGAGGGAGGGGTGGGTGTGTGCGCTCGGAATGCCAGAGTCGTGTTGTCAAACATAATGAACCCGATTCAATATGCCGCCGTGTCGCCGGGCAATATTTAATCAAAACCGACTTCAAATAATGACTTTGTCAGCCAGCGCAAAAAAAAAACACCGAAGTCGAGGGTTCCCGCTGGGGAGGCGGCGTCCCCGTTCACCCCTCTCTCTCTCTCTCTCTCTCTCTCTCTCTCGCCCTCGCTCGCTCGGATCGCGTCCCGGCGGCCGACCCCACGTCTTCGGTATCCGGGGTTTGGTCGCAGGGGAACGTGATTCGTTTCCGAGCAATTACGAGTTTTCTTGAAGCGGCATCGGTGTCGTTTATCTTGCTAAGCACCGGCCCCGCCTGCCGCGGTGGCTCAGGGCCGTCCGGTGGGGATTGATGCAAACGGATAATCTCTCAGGTCCCCGAGTCCAAACCACGCCCCCCTGCACTGCCATGCACATCGCGAGCGAGGTTTTGTCAACGCTGGGCGGCGGCTCAGGTTAACCCGACGGCGTTCAGGCGGAAATATGACGTGACCGGCAAAAACGTCACATTGACAAAGTGTCGGTGAGCGACGGCGAGGAGGGAACTGGAGGAGTAGAGGGAACGTTTCATTTCTGCACTCCAGACCGCTCAATGGGCCAAAGTGCAATGATGATCCGTGTGCTGGCAAACTGTTCACAACTCATCATACCGAAGCCAAAAACGCCAGCGAACGACGAGAGCGCCAGACCACCGAGGGACGATATCTTCCACTTTTGAAACCTGAGTGTCACAGGTAGCAGGTCAGTGTGAGGGTGGGCATTTGGGCTGAATCTTTGTTAAACACAGTCATGGCGGATTTTAGAAATAGATGGATAAATCGGTCGGAATTTTTACGTTGAAATCAAGACCCCACATGCTCAAATGTAAGACAAAGATACATTTCATGAGCAAATAGATGCAAAAATACATTTTAAAGGGGAACTATTTTGAAAAAAAACAAAAAACAACCTCCCCTTTTTCAGTGCTTGTGCGCATACATTTGGGTCTTTGATGGAACTACTAACCCACAAATTGTGAAATAACAACCCAGTCGGTTGTTTGTGAGCGGTTTCAGAAATCATGGGGTGAAATACCCGTTAAATAACCTGTTATATAGCTGTTCAGATGTGCAGCCCTTATCTACGTCATTCAGGGCTTCGGTAGAATTACAACCCGCCCTCCATCTGAGTAACTCCACCCACGGCTGGAGTATAACAAAGGGAAGGCCTGGGAAGACCGGCACAAATCTTGTAATCAATGTAAATGTAAGTAAATAAAAACGTATTGCTGTGTGTTTCTTTCTTTCTAAAAAGAATAAAGTAGGCGGTAGATAGACTGTAGGCTGTGACCCGCGATCCTCTGTACGTTTCTCCAAACGAAACCACCAAAAATAGTGCGCTTTTATTATAAATGTTTTTATTTATTTTCCGATGTCTAAATGACACAAAATTCCCCCGCGTGCGGTGTTCCCCCACAAGCCACGAGCACGGCAACGAAAGTCGGAAGAAACTTCTCAATGAGGCCTTGTAGATCTAATAAGAGTGAAGATTCGGCAACTGGATTTATTTCTCACCTCAAATTTGTTCAGAACGACATGTTGGTGGACTGATCTGGTGAAACCGGTGAAAGTTTACAGACTAAATACAACGGAACCCGGAAGCGAAGCCCAAACCCCATTGGCTGACAGAACTAGGGGCCTGGCAGATCATTTACATTTGAAGCGGCACAACCACTGAAACAGCCCATGGAGAGCAGGAGGCTAATAGAGGCATGTTAGAATGGCTAGAATGCATTAAACAAAACGTTTTTTGACCGATATCAACTTGTTGAAAACGTGCAGAATAGATTCCCTTCAAGATTTCCTCAAGGTCCTGCAGTTGTTCAGAATGATATTCTGGCCTCGCTTCCTCCCGCCCTGTGTAGGTACTCACAAGGTGCTGCCCCGCTGCAGTACCCCGCACTGTTCTACGGGAAAGTTCAGCCCGATGTCAAGATTGGACAAATCAGCTGTTGTTGGAGGCAGCGGATGGCTGGCACTGGGTGTTTTCATTTTTTTCCCCCCACGTTAATTGGAAGCCTGGCGGGCGTCTTGGTAATTTACCTTAGATCATCCCATTGACCGAGGCAACTTTTCAGCGAGGGGGAGGCTGAGGGGCGGGGGGGGGGGGGGGGGCAGGACGTCCGGATGGCCCAATCGATCGCTGCCATCTTTTACATTGCGGGAGCGCCGGGCCTCCCGGCCCGCTCACCCGCGGCGACCGAGAGAGAGCGAGACTAAAATGATGGCTATTTGCGCGCCGGAGGATGCGGGGGGGGGGGGGGGGGGGGGGGTTGAGGGGTGAGGAGGGGGGGGGGGGGGGGGGTCCGTTGCGGAAAAATCAATGGTAATGGCCGGTGAGAACCACACACCAGCTAGAGCACACCAATGCAAGGCACGCGCACACACACACACACACACACACACACACACACACACACCCATACTTGAAGACATACACAAGCATTTTGTCACATGTAGGAAAACACACCTGCACACACACACACACACACACACACACACACACACACACACACACACACACACACACACACACACACACACACACACACACACACACACACACACACACACACACACACACACACACACGCAGGACAGGGGGTAGGTGCACGGCGGCAGCGTAAATGATGACATCCAATTAGAACACTGTTAAAGGAAGCTGCAGTGATTACCTCTGGAGTGCATTGATTCCGGATGGGCACAGCTGTCTCATTACGCCACCAACTACGTGGCCATTTATTTTATTTATTTTTTTCATCTGTTTATTTATTCATCGCCGTCCTCCTATGGACACTATGGCAACGGTGGGAAATATGACACCTTCAAACCCAGTATGCTCCTATTCCCAGTTATTGGCGTGTCTCCAGGTGCCAGGATGTGGGACGCGGGACATTTGTGAAAGCGCGGCGTGACACCTTGAAAAGTAGGAATACCAATGACTATGAATGAGGTTGATGTCATGACGGTATTCCGGGTGCTTTCATGAGATATTCACACACCAGAAATATTTGAGGAACAGTCTATGGTGATGCGAATATCAAGACCATTGCTTATAAAAGCCTGAACAGTGTACAAAGTTCAGACAATTGCAATAATTTACTCTGATGTCGCCTTGCTGTTGTTGTTTTTGCTGTTTTGTTGTTGTTGCTGCTGGTTTTGATGTTGCTACTTTTGTTTTTGCTGTTGTTTTGTTGTTATTGCTGCAGGTGTTGATGTTGCTGCTGCTGTTTCTGCTGTTGTTTTGTTGTTGTTGCTGCTGGTGTTGATGTTGCTGCTGCTGTTTTTGCTTTTGCTATTGTTTTGTTGTTGCTGCTGGAGTTGATGTTGCTGCTGCTGTTTTTGCTCTTGTTTTGTTGTTGTTGCTGTAGGTGTTGATATTGCTGCTGCTGTTTCTGTGATTGTTCTGCTGTTGTTGCGGCTGCAGGTGTTGATGTTACTGCTGCTGCTGTTGTTTCTGTTGCTGCTGTTGCTACTGTGGTTGAAGTTGCTTTTATTGCCGCTTTGGTGGTTGTTTTTGTTGTTGCTGCTGCTTTTGTTGTTGCTGTTGTTTCAGGGGCATTCTTTTGTAATGACCAGCTGACAACTACGTTCTCTCTTTCTTTTTTGTGTTTCTTTGTAAAGTGCATTGTGTTGCCCCGGTATGAAATGCACTTCATAAATAAAGTGTGACTTGACTTGATGCGACTTAAAGACATGATTCAACTGCATCACGGACGATGTCTCGTCTCTTATCATAACATCATGTCACAATGGAGGATTTCCCAGAAGACATGGTATGAATGTTAGATGACAGAATAAGGAAATAAGTCCCTCTTTATGATTCAGATAAGAGTTAAAAAAAAAAAATGCACTCCCGGCACACGTGGAGGTGGCTCACTGCTTTTTGTTTCTCAAGGCTGTGGTGAGGAGCTGGGACGACAGACGTGGAAAACCAAGGCTAAGGAGCATATTTCGCCCGACTGTGCGTGTGGACTTCTCAGCAAGAAACTCCTGGGTCATGTCAGGTTTTTTCAACGAGCGTGGGGGAAAAAATAAACCCTGTAAAAACGCGGTTCAAGTCAGGGATCAGCAGATAACCACGCTGGTATCTACCGCTGCAGCGGAGATTGCCAGAGTGCAATTTTTTACGGACGTATTGTAAAATTTTTATAGGATCTACAATCCACTGTTTCCATTCAAATCCGTGGGGAATTTCAAAACGACGTACGGTTCAGGCAAGAAAACCGACCGATGTGTCTGGATGGAAGCCGTTCTACTAAAATTTCTCCACCTGGATGTGAAACACCGATATCAAATATGGGAAGTTACCGCTGCTCATGAATTGGCGCTTAAGGGCAGTTACGTACATATCACATCGGTGTAACCTTTTTCATTTAATAAACACTATATTCATAGAAAAAAAAAAGTGCTCTGTTTACTCAGGTTGCCTTTGCATAATATTTAAATTGGTCTGAAGATATGAAGCGATTGAGTGTAATAAATAATAATAGAGGAAATCAGAAGGGGGGCAGAGACCTTTTCACAGCGCCGCGTGTCAGTGCCGGCTATTGTCAACACAAATTGTTACGTTTCAATCCTCAGCGCCGACAGACGGCGACACATTAGAAACGATGCTTTACGCCGCCAAGACTCGTTCCGAGATGATACAGCACCACCCCAACATCCCCCGCCCGCCCCACGGGTTTCCACACGACGGGAGCGCAGCCTCCGTATCGACGGCCTTTCCGCCTGGTGGCCACAGGGCAGGAGGCTTGTTGTGCGGAGGATTCAGCTGTTTCCAGCTCTGACCAGCTCAGCACAAGATGCTCTCCCGGCGCCCACCTTTACCCACCGGCGGTGGGGAGCCACGCAGTTCAGGGCGTCTAATGCTGAGATGCACATAGCACACACACAAACACACACACACACACACACACACACACACACACACACACACACACACACACACACACACACAAAAGCACACACAAATGCACACACAGCTATCCAAGGTGCGAGGCAGCTGAATAGGTGAAAGTCAACAAGGCTAAACAGCATGACGGCTCCATCTATCTCTCCATGGATTCCTTCGGCGTTCACTCTGCTTTTCTGCGCAGCCCCTCAAATACCCCGTAGCAGCCGACCGCGACCCCTTTTGGAATGTAAGCGGATGCGTTTGCGTGGTTGGGGTTTTTTTTTTGTTTTTTTTTTTCTGTGGTGGGTTTGTGAGTCGCCGCCCGGTCAACCGCCTAAAAACACCGGCGCTCTCGAGGTTCTCCGCGGAGGAAGGTTACGGAAACGGCGCCGGGAGGCAGCGGTTGCGTACTTTGTTTTGTTTTCTTTTTTCGTACGCGCAAACTCAGCTAGTTAACACCGGCAACACCCCCCCCCGTGTTCTCGGGTGATGGAGCTTAACCCGCCGAATTGGACCGTCTTGCACTTGAGGTGAAAAAAAATAATAATAATAAAAAAAAAAAAAAAAGATGACAAAAACCCAGAAGGGCACACAGCGGCTGCAAAAGTGTGGCGGCACAGCGGTGCTATTGTTGGAGCCGTTTGAATAATTCATATCCAGCAAAATATATTCCAATCCATTTCTCTTCTCCCCCCTCCCCGCCCTCCTCTTTGTTCGTGTCACATGTCTGTCCCTGTTTTCCTCACCCCTCCCTCTCCTCGTATGTTCGTCCGCCTCTCTCGTTCTCACATTACCTGCTAATGCACACACACACACACACACACACACACACACACACACACACACACACACACACACACACACACACACACACACACACACACACACACACACACACACGGTCTACAGTGTGGTTTGACCCGAACATAATGATTATTATTCGGAGAAGCAGGCTATTGCAATAATTTATGAAGACAGGAGATGCAAACAAGTCGAGCCAAGGCTTCAGTTGGTAAATGTTTGATATTTACATGTAAGAGGCAGAATGCCCAAACACATATTTAATATATCTGTTTATATAATGTATCGACGCCCATGAAAACAGACAAATGTCGAACAGATAAAACGCACATTATCTTCATAAGGTGAATAAAACAAGGTCATCAAATCATATTTTCTTTGTCATATTCTAGATATTGACAAAGACTGTGTATGTCAGTCCCCTACGAAATGGAGATGGGGAGTAGAGGTGGAGTAGAGATAGAGGAAGGAGGGAGTGGAGTAGAGGTGGAGTAGAGGTGGAGGAGAGATAGAGAGGAAGGAGGGAGTGGAGTAGAGGTGGAGTAGAGGTGGAGTAGAGATAGCGAGGAAGGAGGGAGTGGAGTAGAGGTGGAGTAGAGATAGAGAGGATGGAGGAAATGGAGTAGAGGTGGAGTAGAGAGAAATCGAGTAGAGACGAACAGGCGAGACGTACAGGAGAGGTAGCGCAAGGTAGTGGAGAGGGACATAAAGTAAAGGGAGAGGTAGAGTGTAGCAGCTGTTGAGGTAGGTGGAGTACAGCTGGAGTGGAGGTAGAGAGGAAGGAGGGAGCGGAGTAGAGGTGGAGGCAGTGTAGAGGAATGTACAGCAGAGTAGAGGTAGATAACAGGGAGAAGAAGGTAGAGAAGAGCTGCACTAGAGGTGGAGTAGAGGTAGAGGGGAAGGAGGGAGCGGAGTAGAGGTGGAGGCAGTGTGGAGGAATGCACAGTGGAGCACAGGCAGAGTAGAGGTAGAGTACAGGGAGAAGAAGGTTCAGTAGAGTTGCAGTAGAGGTGGAGTAGAGGTAGAGAGGAGGGGGTGGAGTAGAGTCGGAGGCGGTGTATAGGAATGTGGAGGGAGAGTGGAGGTAGAACAAGGTAGCGTACAGTTGCAGTAGAGGTGGAGTAGAGCAAGGTGGAGCACTAATGTCGCTGCTGCTCTAATGTCGGTGAAAACGATCAGATGGTGGAACGTCAGCGTCGGAATTTGAATTTGTCGGGGTTTGTCGGGTGGAATTGCGCTCCCGGGAGGCTCCCTCAGAGACAGCGCACACATCTGCTTTATCACTCAGGCTTCCGCGCTGTTCCAGGAGTCTCGGCGTGGGAAAGAAAAAAGGAAAGAGGATCCGCTCCGGCAGGAGCAGAGATATCGAACCTCTGCTCCTGCGGCTAAGCCCAGGCGTCGACCGGCCGCCGAGGCTCGATCGACGCGACCCCTTCCTGTCTTGGCCCGGGCAGCCGGCGGAGCTCCCCCCCGCCCCCCTGCCCGCCCGAGGATCCGCGCTGTTAGAGCAGGGGGAGCGCCACCCGCGGGTGGCGGTCCCGGACTGGGTCGCGGGCCCGTTCCGGGTGCGCACGGAAACCGACGACGTCGGATTGTCCACGCCGCGCTTTTATTTTGGAACACCAGCTGCGTCGCGCACGTTCACGCGTCAAGCTGTCACACAGCAGTTGTTGTTCGGTGAAATTAAGTCAAACTAAGTCTGAAGAGATGGACAAACTTTGTGGATTACGGCATTGCTCATGTTGTGAGATAAATCTGAACGGTAAATAAATAAATAAATAAATAAATAATTCTATAATAATTTTATCATAAATTAAAAAAAAATTATTCAAATCTTAAATCGCATTCGGATGGTGACTGAGGGAGCGACGGCCAGTGTGGATCCTGCGTCCTGAGACCAGCTGACCGCTGTGTTGTGGTTGTTTGGGGCCCAGAGAGAAGTAGCGACTCCATCGACATCTTGTCGTAGAGTTGACGAAATAGCGTCTTTAATTTGCGATATTAGGCCGTGGGCAGAGCAGCGACGGCGCGCGACTCGGGCGCCGTCCCCTTCAGGAGCCCGAGCTCCATTCCACTCGGAGTGGGGCCGCGGCTCAGAGGAGTCGCACGGATCAGAGAGATCGCTGACGAGCGAGAGATGGGGACGTCGCACTCTACTCCGCCTCTAAATCTTCCCAATCGATGAACCGTGCCGTTACAACGGGAAACAAGACCAAAACAAAAACAACAGGTTATTTCGACACCGTGCGGCAACTCATTAGCAGCAGGACGGGCTCTGGGCTCGCGTCCATGGCGACGTGTGGAGAGAAAACATAATGAATACGCCATCAGGGTGGGAGGGCGAGAGAGAGAGAGGAGGGAGAGAGAGAGGGGGAGAGAGGGAGAGAGAGAGAGGGTGAGAGAAAGAGCGAGAGAGGGAGAGAGAGAATGCAGCTGCGGAGAGTAAAACCTCAACAGACATCGTTCTTGGCGAGTCGCTATTGATTTCCACCAAACCAGCTGTGGAACCGGGTGAGGGTCCTCCCCCCTCCGTGGGGGTTGGCGGCCGGGCGACGTTTGTCCCAAGCGACAGGGGGGGGGTCAACCGGGGTCAACCGGGCTCAGGGGAGAGAGGTCGTGAAACCCCGCCCGCCCCGAGCCCCAAACAAAGGAAGACGAAGACGTCTCCCCGTACGGGCGCCGAACGGCCCCTCAAGCATGGAGAACACCAGCGCACGCCGTTCCATTCCAGCTCGGTGGAAACGCTCCATTTTGACTGGTTAACAGCCGCCATCAAGGGCCGGTTCTTTTTACCGAGTCGCGACCTCCGATCCGCGATCTGACTTGTAAAATGATCGCGACCTCACGCCGTATATTTATCGCTGTGGGCGCAGGGCGGCTCTCTCTTCGGAACTTGGCGGCGGCGGGGCCTTCTTAGCCCGCCGCAGGGGCCGCCACATCCTGAGCTGCATCTCGCCGCCGCGCCGCGTTGACTCCTGAGGATCCCCCCCCCCCCCCGACACGCCGGTCCGAAACGCCCGACGGGTGTTCGATCGGCGTCGCGACCCGGCGACTGCGCAGGCCGCGGCGCATACGATCCCCATCCTTTTCACGCGCCGTGGTTGAGCCGTTGGACCCGGAGCCGCTTCCCTTTTTCCCCCGGCGACGCGCCTCGACGCGCCTCGACTCTTTCGACGTCGCTCGGATCTTTCTCTCCCCGCCATCCTGATCCAAAGCCACGGTCCGGCGGCCCCGCTCGGCACTGTGATTCACGCCGCAGAGCATTATGGGATGTTTGTGCACTACAGGTGTTTGGAAGCCCCTGCATCCAATATATTTCTCCACTCAAATATTCAGGTTTTTCCCTTTAATTTGTCGCCAGCCTGTATATATGAATGTAATACATGTTAAATTAATACATACAGATGTATATTATATAATGATGTTTTAAATGTATTATTGATATATATATATTACAGTCCTAACATCACTATAGTCACTATTTCAGCGAATATGTATGTGATATGATATGAGTGCCAATTTCTTATCTAGGTCAAAAACAGAAAAATAAGGAGACAGTGATAGTAAGCATTTCTCTTTAAAAACAACAAAAAAAAAAAAAAGGAATTTGATTAAATTTGCTTTTTCTCGCGGTTGAACTGACGAGCAACAAAATACGGCACGAATAATCATGTCGTTCCGTTTCCCGACGACAAAAACTTCTCAAATCTCAAGTAGCCCGTCTGCTGAAATGTCAGAGGATGAGGGGGATGTTTCACTGATGTTCTCTGTTCCGTTTGAAGCATGGAGCAAAAAGCCCAATGAGATTTGTTTCGGCAGAAAAGTACAACAAAACAAAATAAACCTTGAAATGTGTAAAATCTGCTCCTGATGTGTGTTTTATGTCCTAACTGTTATTTGAGCGAAATAAAAGTGGAGTAGAGCGTTTTTTACTCCCACCTTATTTTAAATAATGATCTGTTGAGTCTCTAGAGACTCAACAGACAAAATAAAAATTGTACATGAAATAAAACACAATGAAAAGCAAAGTAAATATAAAATTAAATATAAATAAAATAAAACTGAATTAAAAATGCCAAATATGCGCAAGCAGCCGAGAAATACCAAACAGAAATTGTAAAAATGTATAAAATCTAAAATACAGAATTCTAGTTTGAATAAAATAAAAAAGTCTACACTGGGAATACATATTCAATAGTATCTCCAAACATATATTGGTAGAGTGGTCACAAAAACAGACCATTCTGTTCTTTCACTTTGAGATTACATTTTATCATGGACAAATGTTGTGTTAAAAACTGAAGACTCGATGTGTAATTTTCACGACTAATGACAACCTTCATTCTCAGGAAAATAATAAGGGAGTATAGAGTAGAATAAGGGAGTCAACAAGGACTCATAACACATTCAAGGTTTTATTTCCAATTTCAAAGGCGCGGCAAGTTTTTTGAAGAGTTTTCCTTTTAAGCTGCAAAAAATGGAAGGTTAGACCATTTCAATGGAGATTCAAGAGGACTATTCATCACATACATATACATACATTCATACATCTACGCAGTGAAATGTCTTTGCAACGCACCCGGAGATTATGATATGTTATACCGAACATAATAGCTAACCTGATTCCTACCTAGCAACTAACTGAAACGAACTGATTCCTAAACGTAATGCAGTGAGTGAATGGAATAATACACTGGTACTTTGACTTACGAGTTTCATTCGTTCCGTGACAGAGCTCGTAATTCAATCTGCTCGTATAGCAAATCAATTTTCCCCATTGAAATTAATTGAAAGGCCATTAATCCGTTTCAGCCCCCCAATTTTTATTTTTTTTTTTTATCGCCTCCTTCTGCTTCAGTATGGTACATATGGTAGAAGTACTACGCTCGTACTGCCACGCCAATTCCGTCACACGCACACCTCGCTCATGTATTTCTATTATTTTGCGCTTTAAGTCAATGACATCATCCGCTTCCTCTTCTCAGCGCTTACTTTTTTCGGACCCGTGGTTCGGAAAAAAAAAAAAAAATTGGGACTAATAACTGCACAAAGAGCACAAAACACAAAAGCGATGCTTCCCCGCTCAGGTAACCACGGGAAGTGAAGGAGTGAGACGCGGGACGCTGGCCACGCCCACCAGCGGCCACCTCGCAAATCAGTGCAAAAAGAAAAATGGACGGAACGACGGCTCCTAACTCAAAGAACTCGTACGTTAGTGCGCTCGTAACTCGCGGTACCGCTGTATAAGTAAAATAAAATAAGAGGGTGGCTCACATTCGGGTGCCCTGCGCTGAGCACACTCTGCTACGTGGACGGGGGCTCGCGGCCGGGTGGGGCGTCTGCGGGACTCAGGGGGGGGCTTGGGGGCCCTTTCCGCTGCTTGGAGGGGCCACGACATAATACCGACCTTATACACCAGAACCAATTGGGATAAGTCCTGCACACTCAGCGCTGGACACATCTCACACACACACACACACACACACACAACACACACACACACACACACACACACACACACACACACACACACACACACACACACACACACACACACACACACACACACACACACACACACACACACACCACCTGCTTTCAACACACCCCAGCACTCTGCTGGTTGCATCCTTCTCCTTTTGTCCCTCATTTACTGTCAAAACTATGACGGGAAGAGGCCACGTGACCAGTTTTCCTGGATTAATCAACTCGTTTTTTTTCGATACATGTTGTCGTCAGATGTTTATGTTTTTCAATGTAGATGTTGTTGTTCGTTCTAATGTTTATGTTTTTCCATGTATATGTTGTTTGTTTCTATGTTTATTTTATTCCATGTACATGTTTGTTCGTATGTTTTTCCATGAACATGTTGTTTGTTCTTATGTTTTTCCATGTACATGTTTGTTCTTATGTTTTTCCATGTACATGTTGCTGTTTGGTTCTATGTTTATTTGTGGTGACCCGCGGTGATTCTCTCCCTCTTGGAGTAGTGATCAGTTGTTTATAGACCCAAACATGGTAAATAGTTCTCCAATGCGGGGGCTGGTGGCGGTTCCATGTCACAAAAAGCTGTGCTCCTGTCGTTCTACAGGTCGTCCACAGGACAGAGTTATTGCAGCAGTTCTTGATGATTTAAAAATGAATAAAGAGTTGCATTGCAGGTTGAGAAGTCAAACTCCACCTGCAGACTAACTCTGTCCTCGATGCAATGGAACAAATACTCTGTGTTGTATGCCCAGCATGCTGACAGCAAACGTTAGAAAAAAAAAAAAAAAATGTAATAAAAAAATGTTAAAAAAATAATAGCGCTGATATAGACTTGGTTGCAGCAGGACCCATCAAATTCGTATCACGTTATTACAGCTAATGGGCATGTTAGTTTGGGGCTGTCAGTAGAAATAACAGGCCATATTGATCTCTTGTCATTCCTGTCATCACATTTAAAATGGGCTATTTTTCATAATAAATAATAATAAGAAAAAAAACATTTATTAAGCACAAATCACACAGGACTCAAAGTGCTTCATGGAGAGTAAGGAAACACAAAATATTAAATTTTTTCAATATTAATACACACGAAATTCATTTTAATAACTCCACTTTTCAACAATGGGGAAAACACAAACGTGTGAAGTCTGGAGATAGCCGTCGTCTCCCTCATTTCATTATTTATCTATCTTCCCCCGGAAATTCTGACTGATGCAAATGATAATGGCTGCCGAGCTCTGAAGTGCAAAGTAGCCGGTGTTGGTGGAAGAAGGGGGAAAGAAAATGAAAATTATGCAGCGCAGCACTTCGTTTGTTGTTCGGATTTGCATATTTGTCTTTCCTTATAAAATCATTTAATCTACGGGAAAGCTGATTTCTGTATACAAACAGGGAGACAGTCGGATCAAATCTGAGACAATTTCCACCATATACTGTATTGAGAGTTGGCTCCTTCTGAGTGAAGGAACCTCGAGGACCGCACCTTTCACAGAGGGTTTTTATTTTTTGTATTTTTTCAAAATCCCAAAAATCCTACATATATACACATATATTGTCACGTTTGTACAAAACAAAATAAAATAAGCCCAAATAACAGCCGTATTAAAGCGGGCGCCACTGGGGGTTTTAGTGGAGAGAAAGGAGACAAGAACTCCTTTCCCGACGTTACTCAATACAATCACGAGGAGAATAACGGAGCAACACCAGTGTTTTAATGAGTCATGTTCCAGGACCAACGACTTTATTTAGCCGTCGGGAAAAAAAGGAGAAAGAGAAAGTCCGGACGAAGAGCAGGCAGCGCATTTATTTTCTGGGCAAGATATGAATATTCAGGAGGTGCATGTTTGGAACGCTTCCTCTTCGGTCAAGTCCAGACGAGGCTTCATTATATCGAGGGGTCCAGCCCCCAGTGGGTCCAACGGGGCCGGACCCCTCGTAATACTGAAGTGTTCAGGGGAAAAAAATTCGCGAAATTTTGAAACCTCAAACTATCTGGAACACCAACTTGGGCATAACGCACGAACGCGGTTGACGTCTTGTTTGAGCCGCGCTGTCACAAACGCCTTCTGGTTTGAGTTTCATCCAAATCGATCAACATACGGACCGGATTTCAGCGAGAAACCGACCAGATTTAGATGGTTGTTACATAGAGGGGCAAACGCATTTCACGCCGAAATATGTCCAGCCCCGGCTAAAACTATCTGGAAGACATACTTCGGCGGAACCTACAAACACGGTTGGGGTGTCGTTTACACCGCTATGTCACAGGGATCTCGGTGGAGCAGATATTCAGGGAAAAGCCGAATAGCTTTGGCCGATACTTTTCAGCCGTCTTGGTTAAACGGACACGTCACACGTCTCGTTCTAAAATGAGCGAGATGAGATTTACAGTCAGACGCTTTATGACATCATCTAATTGACTATAAATGAACAGATTCCGACTGAGAATGTCCAGTTGGACCGTGTCCATAGGGCGGCGTGGACTCGGTCACTCTGTAGGGTTTAGAAGTTACCAAACTATCGAGTACGTTGCGTGTATGTTTATATAGCTTCTTAACGGTCAGTAGATCTGCTAGATTTATATTTTAAATCCCTGGTCCACATTACTTTGCCGGATTAATGAAAAATACGAAAAAATATTGCCCTTAAAGATTTGGCAGCGCGCCCACTCGAAAACACTCAAATGTGCTACTGAGGGATGCGTTCAAGATCCAGCGAGGCGTCAGGAAAAATAACAGCCATGCAATGGTGATTACCCGCAGAAATACCACAACGTTATTCTTTTTTTCATAGAAACTTAACTTCCCACATAACTTAACAGGTTCTTCCATAATAATTCTCATGAAAAATTAATGTATAAGTTCCATAAATGTGGTCTGAATTATAATATAGACAAGTAATCTATTAAACTGAATTTTACAATTGCAGATTATTAACAGAAAATATACAATAAAGTAGTAATTACAACTAACATGCTTTATATTCAGAAAATAAAATGTATTCATTATTCATATTAAAAGTCATTACAAAGTCTGTTTTTGTTATTGTTCCACAGTCCAAAGAATAGCAAATATTCAAAAGAAAAAGTACTATGGACGTTACTACACAATGTTTGATGTTTGTAAGTTTAGTCATTTGTGGTGCATTTCAGAGAAACCAGAAAACTGCAACACATACCTAAAACGAATAAAAACTGGACCCTGTGTATTGCTGCTTGCAGCTATATTTATTACGATTATTATTATTATTATTACTATACAGGGAGATTAAAGAGATTAAAAACAATGCTTGCTTTGCAAGGCACGGTAAACTGCAGAGGCAGCACGATCGTCGCAGGGAGACGCGCTGTCGGCTTTGTTTCAGAAGGGATCCTGTGGCGTTTGGACACACTCGAAAAAACATTCACGTCAACCTGAAGGAAAGGTGGATTATCTCATCCATTCTAGAAACAACGTTAACCTGCGATTGTGACGGGCGCGTCTCGATGACTGTCGATAACCGCCGCACGAGCGGCCCGGCCCGGCGGAAATGGCCGCGCAGCACACGTGTGGACAGGGCCGAAGGAACTAATACACACGTCCTCTAATGTAAACATACAGGCCTCTCTGTGAGCGGAGGCACCGCCTCCCACGTCCTAAAAACACACACAAGACCGCTCACAACCGCTATGAATCATTTAATGAACATGGCCGCCGCCTTCCACTCAGCCCCGGCTCTTGATTGCAGAGTCTATTTGGCGGAGTGAGTGGAGAGGGGATGGTGACAGTTTTATTTTCATTTTTTTTTTTTATTGGCCCCGGGGACACACTTTCGCCCCCCTTCCGGTAAAGAAAGAAGCCGCTAATGGAAGCGCGGCCTGTTGGCCTCCACTCTGGAGGTTTTTTTTTGTTTTGTTTTTTTAATGGCAATCCAGGGCGTTTATGGTGATCATAAACCGTGCAGGGCCGAATGGAACGCGCTGCCCCCAACCTGCGTCCGCACGCCGCTGCAGGCGTTCCCCAATCGGGAGAGAATTAGCTTGACCCGCGCCCTCCCTCCGAGCATCGGTTCCCTCTCTCTCCCTTTGTCCGTCTCTGTGTTTATAAACCTCCCGAGACAGTTTATCACAGATGCATTGTCTCGCGGAGTCAACTCGCGGGGCGTTGTGTTGAAAGTCATATATATATATTTTTTTATTTTATTTTTTTTATTTTTTATTATTATTTATTATTATTTTTTTAATGTTCCATCCCAACCCGCCACCCTCATGGCACAACACCGCCCGCTTGTCATGTGTCTGAGTGCGAGGGAGGAGGTTCAAAGTGAGCGGAGGTGGTGGGTGAGGAAGAAGAAGATGAAGATGAAGAAGAAGGGTGGTGGGGGAGGAGGAGGACGGAGGATGGAGGGTGTCGGTGAATCACAACAACACTTTCTCGGTGGGCCGAGTTTAAATTTGGACGCTGGCGTTTCTCTGCAGAGACACTCCGCCGCCTGATTGTTCCGCCGCCTGGAGCGGAATGCTAATTCACCGTCTCATCTTCCCCGGGCTCCGCCGCTGTAATCGAGCTGCTTGCTCGACACCGGACCGCCAGACGCCGGCGAAGCGCGGAGCGGCCGACCTCCGCCCGTCTCCCGAGCGCGGCGGAAACAAAGTGACGCGGGGGGAAAAAATTAAACAGCTTTATTGCGGAAGGGTACCCGCCCCCCCGATGCATCTGTTTGTTATTGTTTGGAGTTCGCCTCAGCGCTGCTTGGACGCTCCGAATGCAGATGAAGCACTATTTATAGCGCGGCAAAAACCATCGTTCCAATTACGGGAGGGATTGGGGGGGGGGGGGGGGGGGTCTGACCCACCTAATTAAGGCGTGCCCTCCGCCAAAAGAGGTAAGAACAAACAGGTCGGGGTGATCAAATACTTTACATATCCCTCCCACCTGTAATCATAAACACTACAATATATTTTCCATATTCATGCCTGGAAGAATCTTGCAATGCCACTTCAGGCGCCGCCTGAAGTGGAGCGCAGCATTACGCTGAGCATCGCACACGCCCCCCTCAAACAAAGCAAATAAAAACACTGTTTTTATTGTAGATGTAGAGTCATTCTTTTCCTCCGTGTTCTCGTTGAACAACGTGCCCCGCTGTCATTGTACAACTCGCCCTTGTACCAAAATGTTGAAAAACGCGTGGGAGAAAAAAAAATAAAAAAAAAAAAAAAGGAGAGAAAAGGAGAAGAAAAAAAAAAAAAGAAAAAAAGCGCCCCACTAAACGACTCATTTATGAACATCATTTTCCAATTAGCGAGAGAAAGAGGAAAGATCCCAAAACGATGGGACCGGATGAAAGAAAGAACAGCCTGGAGTCATGATTCCAGCGCGGAAGCGGGGCAGCCGGGAGAGAGCTCACCAACGGCCAACGGTAACGCGGCGGAAGCGACCGGGAGGCGCGGCGGAGGAGGGGGGGCGGGGCAAGATGGCCGCCTCCCCGTGAGCCGGCTTCTAGACAGCCGGCCACTCGGTTCGTCCCGCGCCCCCCGACGCCGGATGCCCGGCGCCGCAGGATCTTTCAAATCTCAACGGTCGTCAAAAAGGCAAGAGATGCGGTACATTTAACGGTTTTGATCCTGCCGCCTGTGCCGCCCGAGGGGGGGGGGGGGGGGGGCGGCTCGCGGCACAGCGGAAAGAGAGGCCGGAAGACAGGCGGAGGAGGCGGGGGCCGCTGAACGGCGGCGGAGAACAAGCCGACAAGAGGGGCTGAGCCGCGGCGGGGGGGTGTCTGGAAATTAATCACACGATATCACTCGCGGCCTCGGAAAAGAATGGGCTCTGGCCATCCCCGCTGCGCCCTGGAAAGAGAATCCCTCCACCCGCCCCGCCCCACACCCACCCACCCATAACAATGCGGTCCCCTTATCGGCCAAATTCCATCTCTGTCTGCGGGACTTAGATCCGAGCGCGGCGTCAGACAATGTAATCCATATTCACACACTTAGAAATCCCTCGCCGCATTAATTCATGCGCCGCGGCCCACCAGATTAATAGAAGGCTGAGGTCGATGTGACAGGATGGCCGTCTCCGGGTTCGCTCTGATGGCAAGTTATCCGCCGGGGCTCCACGGCCGCCGTCGGAAAAAACCCTCTGATCGGGGCGGGATAAGTCACCGATCTGAGCTCAGCCGATCGGGGGGGTTCCTCGTTGCCGCCGTGACATCGCCGTACTGCAGCCGAATGCCCAGCCGAGGGGGAAATACAGCGATTGCCGCAGTTTTTCCCCAAGCGTCCGTCGACCGTTCTCGCCGACGGGTCGGAATCCCCAAACTCCCGTCACGTGATCCGCATCGAGGAGGCGCGGCCGAAAAAATATCGTGGTTTGATTTGCATATTTACGATTTTGTGGACAGAATGCGGGAAGAGTCGCGGGGCGACGGAAGCCTCTGGAAAGCTCGGGAGATGTTCACAGGTCACGGTGTCCGAGGTCTTCGGGGTTTTTCTTTTTTTTTTTTTCCCTCTTCCTCCCTTCTCCCCGACCCCCAGCCGAGCGACTGTATGTCCTCCGTCGGCTAATGGGCCCCCAGGAGACCAAAACCTCACCGCCGATCACACTCTTTCTGACTTTGAAACGAGCCTAATCCCTTCCACCGCAATACGTGCGCACACACACACACACACACACACGCACGCACGCCGTGGCTATTTCCCCCCCAATTCTCTGACTTCGGAATTGGAGGGCATTCCTAAGGCGCACTTATTAAATCACCCTTTACCGCGGCGCGGTTTATGACGCGTACTAGATATGCGAGCAGGGAAGGGGGTGGTTTGTGCATTGTTATTGTAGAGTGCGTGCCCAGCCATGTAAATAACCGGGGCGGAGGCATTTCGAGGTTATCCTCGACGGAGATGAAGGCGGCGAGGAAGGGGGAAAAGAAGGAGACGAGCGGCGCGTCCCCAGGAGAGCGGTCACGGAACCCCGGGCACCGAGGAAGACCGGCGCCCGCAGCCTCCGGGGGCCCTTCCTGGTTAAAAATAAATAAACAAATAAATAAATAGAAGACGGTCGCCGCTGTCAGTTTTGGGTTTCTGTCCATTTGCATGTCAGTGGCTATGTTTCGACATCGCCCCACCCCGGACTCCTCCGTGTTGGACGTCTTTTGGGGTTTCGGACAGCTCTGACAACACGCTGAGAAACACCTTGAAAATGATCCCCCTGGTCCCGCCGACAACTACGGCGACCACGTTTTAGTCAAAATTTTCAAAAGGGGGGAAGCGTTGATGGGTCTGACATTTTTGAATTTTGGCTGTGTTTTGGGGTTTTGGACAATTCCAATGATACACCGAGAAACCTCCCTAAAGACGGACACGGATAATTATTACATTTTTCCATGTGTTGTATCTGTTACTTACATTTTGAAAAGGTGGAAGCCTCATTGATTTGAACAAATATCGAAAATTTGGATGACGATAGTAACTTTGACCAAAAACATGTGTTCAATAATCATGACAGTCAGTCGGACCCCGGGATTATTTTTTGGTTTGTCGCCGTATATTCAAATTTTCCAAAAACCCCAAAATAGAGCTGACATCAAAAGTGCACGTTCCTTGAAGTGCGAGCCGCCGTCGGTTCTGGACGTGGATGTGGACTGAGCCGAGCCCCCTCCCCCGAAAAGTAAAACACGCCGGAAATGAGGTCCTCGGCTCTACACACAGTCTTCCCAGTGAGCTGCCGACAAAATATTTGTCCTTAAACAGAAGGAAAGAGACAAACAGACGAAAATGTTGGAAGCTGTGAGAAAGTTCAAAGGCAAAAACAATCACAAATTCCATCCACGCTGAATGGGCGTGGGGCGGGCGGGCGGGGGGGCGTCGAGTTTGATCGTTGGCTCGGGGTCGGGAGGTTTGGGAGCGCTCAAGTTAGAGGAGAAAAGAAGGAAGACGGGAGGAGGGGTGGTGGGGGGGATTTGCTGTAAAGCCATAAAATACAATTCATCTCGTTGCGATCCCTGCGAGCGGCGTGTAATCGCAATGACACGCTGGTGTAATCCATTTAAAACACTCTGGCTCGGGCCGCGCCCGCCGTGACGCCTCCTCCGCGGACGTGCATGCGCGCCACTGTCTCCTTCCCGGAGACGGACCGGCCGCCCGGCAATTAGCGCAAATTGTGCGAAGCCCGTCCGGGCGGCGTGACCGTCGACGGTGACGGCCTCTCGTCGGTTGCGGGGCGGAGGGACGGACCGGGAGGCGGGTAGAACCAAAAGACAGACTTTGGATGGATGTTTATTTGAACTGGCGGGAAGACTTTTGTCTCGTCAGACCAACGCAAAGGGGTGGAGCGGGAGAGGGAAAAGCTGTCAGGAGAGAGAGGGAGGGAGATAAAGAGCGAGGGAGAGAGGCAGAGGGAGGGAATGAAGATTTGAAACCACGGCAACTTTTCAACAGTCTGTTAATCACCCCAATCCCCTGCAGCTGCGTCCCCTTCCGGTTGCCAGTGCTGGCTCTCCCCACCTGCGGACGGCGCCCGAAACCCCTCCCCGCTACGGCAGCGGGCGCTGATTTATCCGAGATGACCCGACAGAATGTGTGTCCGACGAAAAACGAGGCTGCAACCGAAGCCGAGTATCGATCCATGTCTCACCGGGAAGCGTCCGGTTGAAGGGTTTTTTTCCCCCGGCATCGCCGGGACCGTCGAGGGGGACCGCCTGCTTGGTTCGTCTGATCTGTTGCTCCCGCCTGATCGCCTCCCGTTTGTGCAAAGCTGAGACGAGGCTCAGCTTTCGCCGCGGCAACGCTCACGCCGTGGCCTCGCACGCCGGCCGCTGTGGAGAACACTGACTTCCCGGGGAGGGGTCTGCTTAAAGGTCATCGGTCGTAAAAGCGGACGCCTATTCACTGCCCCGAGTCCCGGTGATCCCTCAGCGCTCTCTCTCTCTCTCTCTCTCACCCTCCCTCGTCCTGAGCCGGTCCCGACCTGCCCGGCTGGGACCGGCTCAGGAGTGATGGTGTCGCAGGACTTGCCGGGGCCCCGGCGAGAGCTTCCTCCGTGAGCAAACATTATCTCGCGGAAGGAGGAGCGGCGGGCGCCCGAGGTGTCTGAAGGGGGAGAGCGCGGTGAGCGATTACGCGGCGACTTTTAATCTCCCGGGAGGGAGGAAACGCACCGTTGCCTATTAATGTAGGGAGAGCGGAGGGCAGGCGGGGAGCTTTTTTTTTTGTTTTGGGGATTTTTTTGGGGGGGGGGGGCTGAGAGCGCTTCTGCCGCGCGAGATCGAGGCTAATTGAACGTCAGTGATCACGCGCTCAGAGGGACCGAACATCATCCCGCCGTTAAGCTGCGAGTGATTTATGGTCACCTTGCGACGGCCGTGCCCACGGCCGCACAGTAAACACCGGGCTGCGGCGGCACCGTGCGGCCCCGCACCGACTTCCCCGCCCACCCGCGCCCTTTGCATTCTGTTGATTCAAGATGCTTGATGCACATTTACACCTGGGTCTTGTTTCGTATACTGTGGCATGCTCACTCATCCGCAATTTGACGTTTCCCAACCGACTTATCCTGTGCACAGAACCGTATTTGTATCCTTCTGCATTGTTATGTGACTATTTCTGTTTTGTGTTTTCGCAATTTTATTTTGACTTATTATTCGGTTTTAAATATGTTTTTCACTTTAAGTTCTTTTTTTCCCCTGAAAGTGACTTATTGTGTGCAAAGAATCACATTTTATTTCATATTTCACTGTCTCTGTTTTTTATTTTTACTTTACTTTTTTTTTTTCCCTCCACACTGTTAGGCCGGTGTTTTATTTTAATGTTAATTGTCAGTAGAAATGCACCGATCCTCACCATCCATCATTTACTCGTCTGCTTCCGTGCTTGCGTTTGCCAAACCAGGAGCGTTTAAAAGGAGCGGCTCGTTGGAGCGCACAAAACCCTCCATCGGCGTGGGAGGAGGAAGCCTTGCAAGGCACACAGTTATTAGTGTGAGTTTGTGTTCCAGGGGTTCACTTGTTTGGCTGAAAAAGTGATGCATTTCATTTGTTTCATCATCAAGCGTTTCATATTCTGTAACTGAGTAATGGACAAGATGGTGACGCAGGGTAGTCGAGAGGGAGAGAGAGGGAGGGAGAGGGAGAGAGAGAGAGAGGGAGAGAGAGGGAGGGAGAGAGAGAGAGAGTCGGGAGCAGGAAGGAACTGAATAGACTTTTTTTGTGGGGGGGGGGGTGCATGAAGGGCCGACTGGAGCAACGTGTGAAGTGGCTTGAAGCCAGACGACTGTTGAGAAATCACAGTTATTTTATGATTGTTCGCTGGTTGTTGACCACCGGTGACCTATTACTCAGGCTCCAAAGATTGGACTTAAAAAGATACTTAAAAAATCACCGCTGGGTTCGGCCGCCTGCATAGAAGCATGAATTTCTGTTTTCGGCCAGAAACAGATATTTTGTAACCTGCCATCCATCCATCCATCCCTACATCCATCCATCCATCCCTACATCCATCCATCCATCCATCCCTACATCCATCCATCCATCCCTACATCCATCCATACATCCCTACATCCATCCATAGATCCCTACATCCATCCATCTATCCCTACATCCCTACATCCATCCCTAGATCCCTACATCCATCCATCCATCCCTACATCCATCCATCTATCCCTTCATCCATCCATCCATCCCTAGATCCCTACATCCATCCCTAGATCCCTACATCCATCCATCCATCCCTACATCCATCCACCCATCCATCCCTACATCCATCCATCCAATCATCCCTACATCCATCCATCCCTTCATCCATCCATCCATCCATTCATCCATCCATCCATCCACCCTTACATCAATCCATCCCTACATCCCTACATCCATCCATCCATCCATCCCTATATCCATCCATCCCTATATCCATCCATCCCTATATCCATCCGTCCATTCATCCATCCCTACATCTATCCATCCACCCCTACATCCATCCATCTCTACATCCCTACATCCATCCATCCCTATATCCATCCATCCCTACATCCATCTCTCCATTCATCCATCCCTACATCTATCCATCCATCCCTACATCCATCCCTACATCCATCCCTACATCCGTCCATCCATCTATCCATCCCTACATCCATCCCTACATCCATCCATCCATCCCTACATCCATCCCTACATCCGTCCATCCATCCATCCATCCATCCCGTCTCAAAAATCAGACCCCCAGGGCCACAATATGCCCTACATTTTTAAAAAGCACTCTTATCTCAACCAACCAGCCAATAATATAAACTCATATACAGTTATTATTGTCGGTGGGTTGTCGACCGCCAGTGACCTATTACTCAGGCTCCGAAATCTGGACTTCAAACGGCAAAAAGGAGAATCTCAGCACTGGGCTTGGAGTCATGCATGGAAAGCTGAAATTAGTCCTCTCGCCAGAATCAGCTGTTCCGTTACCTGCCATCCATCCACCCATCCATCCACCCATCCATCCATCCACCCGCCCGCCCATCCTCCCGATAAGGCCAACCATCAAAACGACCGCCGCAAAAATCGGACCCCGGGGGGCCACGACATGCCCTACATTTTTAAAAAGGTGCTCTTATCTCAACCAACCGGCCAATAATACAAACTCATACTCTCCTCTGATCATATCATACTCCCCGAGTCAACAGCTCAATCTCACACTCCTCTCACACTTTGTCTCCAGGCCGCCAAGACACCAGCCAATTTCTCCTGCTCCCACCACTCTCCACCCCCCCGCCCGCCCGCCTCACCCACCGCCTCCACTCCGGGCCCATTAGACGGATGGTCTTCTCCCTCCATTTGCGCTTCCTCCGCACCTCCTCAGACGGGGAGATTGATTTGTCTACAGGACGCCTCTGACCTTTGATATGATCCGATAAGGGAAGGCGCGGCCCTAACCGAATTAGCCAATCAAAGCGGGTGAGGGGAGGCTTCCCCCGACCTCGGAAAATTCCTCCGTCCGGCCCCCCCAACGATCGTTGCCTTCCGCCGTCTCATGGCCAGGCCGCGATCGGGGGGGGGGGATATGAAAGATGCGCTTCCAAATTGCACTTTGCCTAAAGGCTCTGTGGGGCCAAATTAAATTTTCACCTTGCATCGATTTCCTCCCCGACCCCAGAACTCCTGGATGGATACTAATGTTATCCAACATGTATTTCTGTGCGGAAAGCGGAGAAGAAAAAAAGAAAAAGAAAGAAAAAAGAGGCCGAGAAGCTCGAAGCGCTACGCCTCCAACAAAAACGTCCAAAAAAAAGAAAGAAACAAAAAAAAAAAAGACACCGACCCAGCCTCCGTTGTCTTACCTTTCCCCTCGGCTTTTAAGCAGATTTACGATGACCTTGACCAAAATTGCATTTCTTTTTTTTTCCACTTTACTAATTCTTCCACCTCGCGCCCGTCCGCTCCCGAGTCCAGATGCCACTGATTAAAACGCTGGTCTTGGACACGTTCCCTTTTTGAAATTCAGATGGCACACATGCGGCATGCTTGACACTCTCCCGCCCCACCGCCCCCCCGCCCCCCCGCCCCCCACTTTGCTTCCAAAAATACACCTGCCAGCGAGAGATTGCCGGGCCAGTTCTTGGCAACAGCTGTGTGCGATTACGCACCGGGCGTTTCTGTACAGTAAGCGGGCGGGACGCGGCTCGCGCTCCGCTCGGGACGCTCCGATCCGTCTGGGCGGCGGATAAACGACGCCGGGAATATCTTCTCGGAAAACGGGGAAAAAATATATATATAAAATAAAAAACGCCTTAACGGGAGCGCGCGGATCCAGATGCGAATGCAGAAAAGTTCATCTGCGGGAGGCGTAATAGCAATAGTACCCCCGCCGCCCCCGCCCGAAAAAAACAAGCTGCGGTGCAGATACCCAGACTAAAACACATCATTAGCTAAACTGCGCCACGCTGTGAAGACACCAACACATAAATTGGCGCATCCAGGAAACAACAAGAACAAGAACAAGAACAACAACAACAACAACAACCCCCACAGCCTCCACCTGCTCTGACAGTCCGCCCTACGCCGGGGCACAAGTCGACGAGGCGGAAGAAAGCCGGGCGGGCTTTGAACAGATCTCTGCCTTCGCTCTTCTGCTGCCGACACCTGCCGGCGGAAAACCAAGCGTAAGAGGAGGGGCCGAGGGCGGCCGAGGGCGGCCGGGGGGGTGGGCGGGCGGGGGGGATCCAAGATGGTCGACGTTGCCGCGGAGAGGTGTCGGCGTGGAGGGCGGGTGTGTGCAACATTTGAACGCGGGATTTGCCAGAATTCGGGAAAATCCGCGCCGGGGGCCGTTTGTGGCCTTAAGCCGGCGGAGAAGCTCAGGGGGCCCGGGTCTTAGGTAATGCCCGCCGCCAAGCAGGGCGTCGTGCGGGGGAGCCCACGCCCACCCCCCCCAAAAAAAACCCTCATTGTTATTCCGTCACCGCACCGAGGGATCTGCCGGGCCCCTCCGCAGCCGAAAACCCCAGGCGGGGCCCCCTGAGAATGAGGTGGTGTTGTCGTCGGGAGATTAGTCTGTGATAACAGCGGAAGGAAACTGTAATGAGTCACCGACGGTCTTCAGTTTGTGTTCCACCGCTTTACACCGAATCCATGCAAATGACTGCGCGCGGGGACGCGTACGTGCAGAAGTAACACTTTAATCAAACGGGACAGTCCGGTTTCGGGGTGAATTCACTTATTTCCGCTTCAGCTGATGATCACGGATGGTGGCGCCTCTGAAGCGAGGACATATTTTATTTTTATTTTTTATCATTTTATTCTACTTGTCAGAAAGACGGAAGGAGCATCGCTCGGGTAACTCCGATTTCCTGTGTTTCCCCCCGATTTTACACGAGCTAGCTCGGCTAGCCCATCCCATCTGCAGCTAACACGGTTGGCGCGCGGCCCGTTGGCTACACCCGCGCCCGACCCGCAGGGGTGAAATCGGTATCGACCTCCTCGTCTGAATCTGGGTGATTGGGCAAGTCTTCCAAAAAATTTATCAAAAGTATCCGCTTTAGCCAGGGACAATATTCATTACATACCATTCTCTACTATACGAGGCTATATGGCGAGGCAGAAATGCCGATAACTTATAGATTTATTCGTTTTTACGGCACAGTATTCCTGAATCGGTCGTATAAAAAAAAAAAATTTCCTGAGCAAGAATTAAAATCCAGATCTTCTGCTATTTCGGTCAACTCAATTGGAGGCCGGCTCCTCCTGTCAAATCAACTTTACGGACCGCATCCCCTCCTCTCTTGTGACAGCCTCCCGCTGCGAGACATTCATTAAGGAAAACGGGAGGGGGAGTTTTCTCTGTTATTTATTTTCAACTGTTGAACACCGCGAATCCCGGCGCGCTTCCGCCGGGGGTCTCCTGCGTGGTGATGAAACGGCGGCTCCGGCGCAGCTCCGTCGGGTCGGGGGGGTGGGGGGGGGGGGCGATCTTCCAGCCCCATCAAAGAGGGCCGAGCGCGAGGGCCCCGGCCAGGTCCAGACGGCGGCGCGGCCCCCGCCCCGGGTGTTAACGGCGGCGAGCCGGGCTCCATCCCATGAAATATGCATCAAGCATCATTAGCGCCGACGCTTTTCGATCAGCTCTGCCCGGCTACGTCGGGTGCTTTCCCACCGATCGCCGGGAAATCCATAACGTATGGATTTTAAATATCACTTTAGTCAAGTCTGGAATTAGCAGAACCGAGTTGTACAATTGCAGTTGGGCGCTGCAGACATTCATAATTCATACAGTGGCAATATTGTAGACTGGCTGGGGGTGAGATATTAATAAATGATCTGCGGTGGATACCCTCTCTCGGCGCCGGGCATCACAACAATCATAACGGCTCCAATTTAATGTCGCGAAGCATCGCCTCCCGTGTCACCGCCCGGGATTCTCAGCCGCGCGGTTAGAATCAAACAGCGGGTTTATATTGGGTGTGTTCTTAAAATAACCCACGCCGATCGCAAACTTCAAGCGGGAGATGCTCCAAAGATCACACATCAAGTAGCTCCTCGTTTCTGTTCTTTCTTCTTCCCCGCGCCGCCAAACGGCCGCAGAGACGGAGGGGCGTCAGTTTGCCGACGGACCGGGTGGGGTCGGGGCGATCGGCGATCACGACCGACGGACAGCGACCCCCCGCAGGGAGCCGTGGAGACGGCGTTTCCTCCCAAACAGGCGACATCTCGGTCTCAGCGGCGACCGACGCTGACCCGCAAACGTCGGCAAGCTCCGGCCGGCCCGCCGCCGTCAATTTGAGCGGTGACCGAATTGTGCCTTTTAAAGCCAAATGTTGCGACGCCCCGCTGAGGAAGCCGGCGGAGCGGTCCCACGTATCCTCCCAACAATGCTGTCCCACCCGTTTTCCCTCGCCGGTCCTCCGCCCTCAGCCCGGAGGGGAGGCGAAGGTGCCTCGCTCACTTCCTTGTCGGCGCCCGGACGGTAACCAACGAAGGGCATTGGAAAGTCTTTGGTATTTCACGAGTGGGCCGAGTCGTAAGATCACAGTTCGGTCGGGGTCAGAGCCGGGTGACCTAACAAAAGGACGCGGCAACCTGACACTCCACCTCGCATCCCCGCCCCCAGCACCTTCCTTCCGCCCCACCCCCACCCCCGCCGCATGGAAAGCTTTGATTCGGGCCGAGCCCTCCCCCACGGTGGAGGTCCCTCCGATAGCAACCGAGTGGGTCTAATTGATTTCCCTTGTTTGCCTGGGTGCCGGGGCGGCGGCATCGAACCGCGCGGGGCGGCCGGGGCCTCCCCTCCCCACCCCCACCCGCCGAGGACAAACGCGACGCCAATACTCCTCATGAAATCCCACCCCCACCCGGAAACCCCTTCCGAGCGCCGCAACGTGGGAATGCTGTGCGGCAGAGTCGAAGAGAATAACGAAACAAAAACAAACAAACACAAAACATGGAAAATAATTAACAAATGACCCGACGCACCGAGGGAGCGGCTACATGTATTATCCGGCTGATTAGAGCCGCCTGCTCCGGGCAAGTTTTTTTTTGTTTTGCTGATTCTGATGTTGGACAAGATCGGAGGCACTTTTTTTGGGGGGGGGGGGTTTGTTTGTTTGTTGGTTTGGCCGGTTACAAAGCCTGCTGTCAGTAAGCGTGAGTTCTGTTGTGCTGTCAGGTTCCGGGCGGAGAGAAAGCCCCCGTTCAGCCCTTCAGCACAGCCCAGAGTGGGGTTTTTTTTGGGGGGTGGGGGTGGTGGGTTCTCCCCCCCGCCCCCCGACGCTGACTTTTGAGTCAAGCGGAGGAAAAGAAAACGCCTTCAGCACAGCATTTTCTGCAGGGGTGAATTTCAAACCATGCCTGACTGAGCCTGGCTGAGGGGTGTTGTGTAGCTTTTGACTCAAGTAACGAGTAAACAAGTGGACCTCAGGTACCACGGGCGCGCGGTTCGGGACAGGCAGCAAACCCGCATGAGTTCTTAATTTTCATGGGATAGTTCCATTTCCACCTCTCTCAGATGCTCTGCACAGCCCTTTGGCCCGAGACAGAGATTTCGGTGAAGCCCTGCAGGTTGGGGCGGGAAGCCCTGTCCGTGCAGGATCTAGTCGACTGTTCCTGCACTTATGGTTTCAACCAAAAACAATACAATTTGGACACGTGCTGCAATGCATCACGTAGCGCAACCTCCCCGGCGCGAAACACGAAGCACCCTCATCCATTCACCCGCGACGGGAGGCGACCGACGGCGCGATGACCCCGAGGCTGGAAATCAAACACAGTCCACAATTGCGTCGCAAGGGGAGATTATCTCAAGGTAAAGTCCCAACACGACTCCATCCCACTCAAAAGGCATCTGCGATGGACGCCATGTCAGAGATCGAGTCGAGTTATTCCGGTGGCAATTGACAAACTTCCGCCCATTTATTCCTGACATTAAACATTGTTTCCCCGGGCCTCATTTGGCCACGCCACCCACGTGAAGTTTGGGTATTTTGCGATGGCATCGGCCTCCCGTGGTCTGAATCCCGTTCAAATGATGGTGGTTTCTTCGTCGGCGGCTATTTCCTGTGTCATAACGACAACAATCAATACCCCCGACTGTACACACAGACCGAAAGAGGAGCCCGGAGCGTCCGGAGCAGAGCCGCCGACGGAGAAGGAGAAGCAATTAAGAGGTAAATAAATATATGGTCATCAAGCACAGAGTTTGCACTCCGTTTGACGGGCCAACAACAGGAAACGGCTTCCTTCCCGCAGAGTGAATACACGTCGGGCTAAAAGCCTCGGTCGGCAACAGTTTGCGGTTCGACAACCCCGCCGACATGGGCGGCAAACGGTGTCGAGAATTAATAAATGATCAGCCCAGGTTTCAAGGTTCCTTCCCGACACGGCGTCCCCCATCAACGGCAACACAATATAAGAGTGTGTGTGTGTGTGTGTGTGTGTGTGTGTGTGTGTGTGTGGAGAATAAGTGAATTAAGCACATCGCTGGCTTCGTGTAGTGTACAGTATGTCGTGCGGAACACGGTTGATTTGCTGTGTCTGCACCCGTCAAATTACAATTCAGACGCAGCGACAGAACGTTTTTCATTTATTTATTTATTAATTATTTCTTTTTTTTTTTCTTTAGAGGAGCACATGACGGAGGAGGGCAGCGCGTAAATCAACGAGTACAAAGGAGCCCACCTTCACCCTTCTCACACCCCCGCTCAAACGGTGGCGCCTGCGTTGCCACCGGATCGACTCGGCACAAGAGTCCCCCCCCCCCCCCAAACTTTCCGGCTGGTAATTGGAGGTGCGACAGGATGCATTTAAAGTGGCCGCGGAGGGCGCGTCCCCCTGGACGACCTGTTTGTTTGCAGGTGAGCGCCTGCACCCCCGGAATCCCTCACCGCCCCGTGGTAATAACACGGGGCCGTATAAATAAATAATGCCCCGCCACCTCGAGTGGGAACGGCAGCGTGGCGGAGGGAATTTGTGCCATGTCTCCGCATTCCCGTTGCCGGGCGGAGACACGGCGTTCCGGGGGATGAATGGGTCCCTGAGAGCGCCGGCGCCAGGTGGACCCAATTATCTGACGGCGCGCGGTTAGAGAACGGCGTCGGCGGGCGTCGATCGGGAGCCAGCCGCGCGGCACTGCGGCAGAGGAAGTCGGCGAAACCCCGCCCCCCGCCTCCCGCCAAACCCTCCTTGCTCGGTAGTAGAGTCGAGAAGCCCCGGCGCCGCCTTCCCAAACAGTTTAGACGGAACTGATCCGTTGATTAGGTGCCGTTGTTACAACGCCGCGCCAACTCAACTGTGGCCCGATTATGTCACCTGGATGAATTTTATCAGCCATAATTACAGCTTACTTCTGCTGCTCTCCGAGGAGGTGCGGGAACAGGTTGAAGTAATGAGGCTGCGTCGGCGACACGGTCGCAGTCGAGCTGTCCATGTTGGAGGATAATTAATGGCGGAAAAAAATAGCGTTTGCCAGAATGTGGCTTTCGCTGCGGCAGGGTTTTTTTTCTTCGGTGCTTCCAGGGCCGCGATGACAGAGCTCCGGAAATATCGGTCTCTCTCCCTCTCTGTGTGTCCTGTCACTCAAAACCCATTCAGGAAAGAGGGAAGATGGATGCCGGGCTGGGGGGGGGGGGGGGGGGGAAGCAGACCTGACGGGCGGGGAGGGGGGGGGGGGGATTTGGCGAGCGGCGGCGAGTCATAAAACGGGAACGGGCGCCAGATTAGGACGTTTTTCCTGGGACTGATCCAGGAAAGACACCATAAACGTGCTCGCCAATTCAAATCTGCCTCGCCGGCGATAACTCCGTGTAACTACGCAGCGGTGGAAAAAATAAATAAACAAACAAACAAATAAATAAATAAATAAAAGCCTCCCCTTGGAGACGACCCTCCACGCATCTCTTTACTGCTTTGTTTCTAAAATGTCGGCGGAGGTAAATGGGCGCATGGCGCCGGGGCTTTCATCAACATTACAGGACCCGCAACCGTTCCATCGGCACGAAATGAAATCTGCACCGGCGTACACCGTGTGCACCACGTCCTATTTATACGGTGAAAATTGCCTCCTCTCATTCATTTGCAGAAAGATTCACACCTTCCCCACGAGAGCGGTGAAGAAGCTGTCAAACTTTCTTTAGTAGCGCAAGAAAAATATGTATGCGCATCGTATGTGGGGGTTTTTTTTTCGACATTATATATAACTAATATTTTTTGACACTTTTTTGAATTTTTGGAGTACCCCCTGCAGTACCCCAAGGGGGACGAGTACCCCCATTTGAGAAACACTGTATTGTATATCGTATGGGCAATTTCTTTCACACATTGCTGATTGATAAAATCGATTGATATTCATCTGCGAGTTTCATTTTTCAGACCCGACGCACGCAGAATATTACCCGCGCAGTTTATTACGCTTCCGCGATCAAAAGAATGTGGGATTAAGTGAGCTGAGCACAGCCGCCACAATTTTAACGTTATGTATTCCGGCAGAGGCTCCGACGCCGGACCGGATCTGATGTGATGCTCCGTCCCAGAAAAAAAAATAATAATAATAATCAAATAAATAAATAAAAAATGAAACTCACGATCCTCCCGCGCTGCTAAACGACGGCGGCAACGTTTCAATTCCGAGCGAGAAACACATCAGCGCCGACGGATGGAGGAAAGCTCGGAC
>NC_137209.1:20531383-20581383 GCF_960531495.2 Zeus faber | reverse complement strand
ACTTTTTAAAAACGCAGCAGTGCATCCAGAGAAGCTTTCCCGTAGGAAGCAACGCGACTTCCCGTTTCGAATTTTTTTACATCACCGTGGACGCGGCCCCGAAGAACTGAAGTCCATAAAACCCCGAAAGACCTTTTTGAAACGCACGGGTGGCGACCTCCTAAAAGGAGAGTTACCGTCTCAAGCAATGGGGCCGCATTCAATCACAACGAGGGGCTGCAGCAGAGTGGTAAGTTTCTCAAAAGGGTTGTGCGTACTGACATTTTAACAAGGCCGAATCTAGCCTGAACATATCCCCACAAGTAATACACACGCAAGGTGGTGTGTTTGCCAAAGCTAAAAACCGAAAGCCGAATGTAAATCATATTTGCACAAAAAACAAAAAGGTATTTTCCTTATTCAAATCATATCCAACCTCAGTGCGATTGTGCGCAAACGGCAGCTGGACGCGGGCCAGGCGTGTTGCGCGCACCCGAGGTTGAGTGGGCGAGGGAGTCTGTTCTCGGTTTTCCATGCGATATCCATTTTTGGTGGTGCACAGAGGTAAGGTGATACTTATGAGTCATGGCATTGTTCCGGGAGGCTGAAACCCCCCCCCCCCCCCCCAAAAAAAAAACAAAAAAAAAAAAACTAAAATCATTTGTAGCATTCTCCCGCCTGTAGCCCAAGCCGCCGAGCACAGCGCGACTCCGCCGCTCTCCCCGTCCTCCGGTGATCGCTGTCAGATTATGCCGCCGGGCTGATTTGCATACCTCCCTTGTGCCGCAAACGCATTCGGGGGGGGGGGGGGGGGGGTTCACGACACGCTCCACTTCAACGCACGCCGTCGCGGCGGCCGCCCGGGCCGTCCTGCTTTAATTGGAAACAGCTATTTGTGTTTTCCCAAAAACGTTCCGAGTGTCAACTCGAGCCCCGCGACTTGTGAGGAACGAAATCCGCCGTTTACACGGCGCCGCCAAAATGGAAGAGCAGCGCCAAGCCAGGGGGAAAGAAAGGGACATGCCTGGCCCTGCGACGCTGTCGACGGAGCCACAGTCAGGTTGGTGTCGAACTGGTTTGGCATATTGATAAAAAGGAAACAAATGGTTCAAGGTCTACAAAAAAATATACCAGCGGCAGCAAGTTTACAGGAGCGGCGGACGCACTCCGCTGAGTCAAAATGAGCGAGGTTCGGGAACAGGTAACTCTTCGCAATTCCCCATTCTATTCAGACAAACGACCCAACTCCACCATGAAAGGGGACATTCTTCATGCCGATTCTGGCTGTGTTTCCCGGGAGCGACATGACAGTGGACTCGCTGCACGAGGCCTCCACTCCCTCGAGGCCTCGCGCGGGTAGAGATGGAAATTTGTCGCCTAAATAATTCAGAATTCATGCAGTGCCCAGGTCTGAACACCAACCCCTATAAGAGACAAGCATGCAGCACCGTGGGTCCCCATGTACTCATACCCAGGGTTCATCAGCGAGACTAATGGCAATGCACGGGTGGTTCGCAGTGAACTCGTCTTTTGAGGTGGACCTTTTATGCCCCTTCTCAACAGGTTAATACACCGGAGGTCCCCGAGGGCCCCAAAACATGTTTCCTGAAGCTTTCTCCCCGAACACACCACTCAGGTGACGCATTCTAGCCATTCCAACATGCCTCTAAGTCCACTGCGAGCCTCCCTCCCGAGGCCACCAGCTCTGTGAGCCAATCGGGGCTTGAGCTCAAGTTCCGGGTTCTGTGAGCCAATGGCGTTGGAGCGTGGCTTGACGCCGTAACTTTCACCGATTGCACCCGATCAGTCGACCCTGATGTGTTTCGGTACAAATTCGAGGCGAGGAATAAGCAGCTCAGTTGCCGAGGCCTCGTTTAAAAGTTCGCCGCAACTTTCGCTGCCGTGCTCCAAGCTTGTGGGGGTGGGCTTCGCACCGCGACGCGCCGGGACTCTCGGACATGGGGGACTTTTTGTGCCATGTACAGTAAACGTTGGAAAATAGAATAAATACATGTGCAATAAAAACGCACAATTTTTATCGGTTTTGTTTGGCGAAACGCACAGCGGGTCGGATGAGGCACACGACCAAATAAAGAAATCCGGCACGGCCTGACGTCAGCTCAGGCACGTTGACTGAGACTCGACTCTCGATTTGGGAAACTAAGTCGTGAGTCGCGAGTCAGACATGCGCCTCCGGTCTCGCAACAACCGGATGCGACCGATTCGCACGTCGCAACTCCAGCAAAATAAATGACTGACACATCACGATGGTTCTCGTGACAAATTTCGCCGAATCCCCCGATCTGTCACACCATCTGAATGAAACAAGCTAAGTGTCGGAAATTGAACAAATGTTTTTGTCGCCCGTGAAGAGCCGAATCTCCAAAAAGAGCCAAACCTTCCATCCCTGGAGGCTATACATGTTTCACATCGTTTTGCTTTAATTAAAAAAAAGATTTTTTTTTTTTTTTTTTTTTTTTTGATAAGATGTTTTCAATCGAAGCAGAGGATGAACTGTAGCTTTTTTTTAATTTTTTTGGACATTTAACTAACTTTAGCAACCGCGGTATGGGTGCCGGTGCCTGCATTCAAAAACGACGGTTTATAATCACTACCAAAAAGCCCAAAATATCTTGTCTGGCAATTGCTGTGAAATAAATAATAACAAGTAAAACGTGTATGTGACGGATTCCTAGCACAGCATGCATACTTTTATTGGATACTACAAAGACTGTAGGTGGGGGCGCAGTCGCTCTCCGCTGTGCAAGACTTTTCCAGTGCATCTCCATGATTCAGTCAGGATTGTCGCGGGCACGCACACACACAACTATAACCAAGCTCATGGTCAAGGAACTGACGCAGGAAAAGCAGAGTCATCCATGCCAGCCCATCTCTGATTCGCTGGCACATCTTGACGACACACTTGACCAAGCATTGTTCACAGTGTCCTAATGGGAGGAGATTGCTCACACGCCTTGCTGGAAAATGTTTACACGCCGCGTAATTTGAGCCAGACCGGAGTGCGCACAGGAAATCCCGAACGGCGCGACACGACCAACTGGCGGCGACGTAGGAACGCTGCGGAGAAATATGGTGAAACCGGGTCATTCATCGTGTTTACTTCCTCTGTGGAAATCTTAACGCGATTACGAACCCATTAATGCGATGCTGCTCTGGGAGCAACTCCTGCAGAATTAACCACCGAGCTGAATTTATTTCAACTTCAAGCTGCAAAATGACATTCAGCAAAGGTCAGACTCACTATCCACGATGCGCCCGCTTAATCTGAGAATCTCTAATGAGAAACAATAAATGCTTAGAAGTCGAAATCCCTGCTGCTCCGCGTGTTCTGTGAATGCGGAATGAGCACCTGTCAACGGCGAGCGGCGCCGCCCCGTTTCCCGCAGAAGCTCAATTATCTGATTGCCGCGTGCCCGTCATCCGCCGATTACGCAAATGAGGTCAAGCTCAACGCCGTGGAAAGTCGGGAGAGGACAGGAGGTCCGAGGCTCAGTGTCGACTCGGTGTCTTTCTTTGTGTTACTCGGCCGAAAAACCCAAAATGTGTTGAGATGAGAGATGAGGCTGCCCATTCTCCCTGAGGTCCATCCCCTCTCGTCCCCCTGACCGCCCCAGAGCGGCAAAACCCCGAAAACCTGGAAAGGGAAGCTGCTCAGGAATGAAACCTTCGATTGCGTGTCTTTAGTCGCCGGGCTGGCATTTCAATAACCTCCACAACGCCGACCGATCTCGGGTGTATCGCCCCAAAAACCCGTCCGTGATGTTACCCGCTGGTTTATTCGAAACCCGGTGATTGGCTCTACGCTCGCCACCATCGGGTCTTGAATTTTTGAATTCTCCAATTTTTGGGCGGCGGGGGGTTCGGGTCCTGGCGTGGCGAGGTGGGGGGCGAATGACACCACAGGCGGCGGGGAGAAGGTAGGAACACGCCCACCTGGCTCAATCACTGCCGACAGACCTGTCAATCAAACGTACCGCCCTTCAAGTCTCAATATCGTCTTTTAGGGATTGATGGGGGCCGGGACACCCAGGAGTAAAAAGGAGGAGTAAAACCCGACCCCACACCCTCTAAGGTATTTTTAACGAAGACGTTTCCTCTTTTTCCTTTGACTTCCATTTAGTCTGAGCAGCCCGTTCCGCAAAACGAACATCTAAGCTATTTCAGGACCGGCTTGAGCACCCCAATGCCCCCCCAACGCTATCGCCACAGCCATCCGGAGCAACGGGGCTTAATTGAAATTTCCGCGGTGTCAACGGATGGCGGAAGAACTACGAGGAGCACTCCTCCGCTCACCTTAGCGCACCCGGCTGTCGTCCGTGGAGGCGTGCCGGGGCATACAGAGTGGGGGCTGTGGCACAAGGCCGTATGAGCCGGGGAACTCTGCCTTTATCGGTGTGAGCGGTGCCGGGGCGTTGCAGTTTGAACACCACTTACCGGACGCCGAGATCATCGGCGGCCGAGTCCACTTTTAAGCAGCTGGGTTCACACCGACGCCTCTGCACTCCCAGGGGACGGCGATTAAACAGGGGGGGGGGGGGGGGGGGGAGCTGAATCTCAATCACTCATCAATTATTAATGGGGCTCAGATTCAGTAAATAAATTCAGCGAGGTGCGGTGTGCGCGCGGCCAGCAGAGGAGCCGCGGACAGAATGCTATTAGAGCGAGGAGCATATGGCAAAAAATATATATATATATATATTTTTTTTTTAATAAAAATAACGAATCGGGAAGCGATCAAAAGCGCGGCAGAAAGGCGCCTCTTTTCATTAAATGGGAGCTGTTAACCGGGCAAACGATCAGAAATGGCGGTGATAGTTATTAATCATTAGAAATGACTCGGTCGGGGCGGTCGTCAACGCTGCTGCTTCCTCGGCACCGTTTCGTTTTCATATCTGAAATGTCCCGGTTCCGTCACCGCAGATATAAGTATCGGCGCCGCCGGCGGTGGACGTCCGACCTCGGGCCTGATAATAACTTTCGAGGCGAAGGGGTCCGCGAGGGCCGAGGAACCGAAAGGTCTCGGCTGCGCCATCCCCTTTTCACAAACGTGCCGACGCAACCCGAGATCCTCCCGCTTTTCACGAAGCGCCCGGTTGTTAGCCGACGGCAATCACCCTTCCGCGAACCCCAAGCGGTGGTGCCCCCGTTCGCGCCGCACGCAGCGGAACCGCTCAATCGACACCTCCGCTCCTAATCCCGGCTTTGTTTGTTTGTTTGGTTTTTTTTCCCCCCCCCTCTTCCTGGCGGCGTCAAAGCACCAATTTCCCGGAGACGGACAAGTTGGGTGCTCACCGCCGGTTTCGGATCGCACGGGGGAGCGCGGGGCCGAAGACAGAGATCGGCGCGGGGTTTCGGGCGACTCCGGCAAATTAAGGACAAGGAGGAAGGCTTTCGGGACGTGCCTGACGTGCTGCCGTGACAAACCTCCTCAGCCCCCTTGGTTTTTTTTGCAGCGGCTGAACACAGGTGCTCCCCCCCGCGGCTCGTGGATCTTCCACCGCCGCTCGCTTGATCACGTAATCTCTCAAAGCCGCTGACTCAGCGCGACGCGTGCCGACGGCGTTCTTGGAGAAATGTCTGACGCGGACTGAAACATCAATTTTTTTTTTTTACGCCGCCACAGCTTCACTCGCCGCGCGTTTCGCGGCCGTCACTCAAAGATCCGCTCGCGGATATTGACGAGAGACGGACCACGCCCCTTTCGCCGCGGCGGGAATTGAAGCGTAATCGCAATCCTCTAGTTTTTTGTTTTTTGATCAAACCATAGAAAACCGAATCAGACGCTCGCGACCACGACGCGTCGGTGAACGTCTTGCGACGCCGCGGTCGGGGTCCCCGGAACGTGATGACCTAGGGCCGACTCATGAATCCCATCCGTCCTTAAGCCGCGGTGTGATCAGCGAGGCAGGGGACCCCTTGAACATGACCACATGACCTCCACCGTCGTTTCGCTCGCCGCGTTATCGAGCAAAAGCGATCGGAAAGGCGGAGGCTCCTCGACTCCGCAGCGTTAAAGCCGCGGAAGAAATCACGAGGGCAGGCTATTTGGAGGGGGCTCGTGGTCAATATGGTCCAAATCGTTGCTCATTTCTATGCGTTCCATGCGCGTTCAGCAAAAGCCCCGGAAGCCGCCGGCACATTCCACCCACAATCAAAGGCCGACTTTACAAGTCAGGAGACGGCATTTCAGCCCCGGAACCGACATCCCTCCCTTCACATCACGACTCGGCGCGGCCGGAGTCAGCGGCGACGTCGATTTATGATTGCGGTGCAAAAAAGCTCCGATTCCATCCTTCCGACGCCGGCGCCATTAGAGCGGCATATGCCGGGGAGGTCGTCCCCCTCAGCGAGAAGCCTTCTAATTAATGATCTGCCAGGCGCGGTGCTCGGGTGGAGTTGCGGCAGATGGGCCGGCCGGGCTCTCCCGAGCGCCGGAGATGCCCGCGCCTCGGCGTCCCCCCCCCCCCCCCCCCGACTTTCGCGGAGACAAATGTGCTCCGGCCTCCTCGCCAGTTTGGACACACAATACCCCCTGATGACACCGGCCCCGCTACTTTGAAGTCAAATCTGTCGATGAAATAGTTGACGGCCAAAAAAACAAAAAAGGTACAGCCTCGGCCACAACTCCAACGGTTATGGCTTAGGGGTATTACTTTGGGGAAAATAGCCGCATTTGTATCCAGAATGTCCTCTCATTTCTTCGTGAGAGGATCTGGAAGCACTTGAACAATATGCTTGTTACGGTTCTGGGAGAAGACGGATCAATTCAAAGGGACGACAATGAAATACGATAGATGATTGGATCCCTATATCAATATAAATGCCCCTTTTTTTTCTTTAAGAAAACTAAATAATTCACAAGCTCTCAACGGACAACGGATAAAAAAAAAAAAAAAACGGTTTCCAGGAAGATCATATTTTATGACGCCGACATTGAGATCAGCATCAAGCTAGAAGTTAATGTCGCCAGTACGCTTTGTCAACATTTGTGCAGTTTTGTTTTTATTTATACTTTTTTTTTTTTTTTCAGTTTTGTCTCCATCAACCGCCTTTGCAGACATCCTGGATATGTGGAGAAGATACTTCCCGCAAAATTTTTATTTGAGTTAATTTTGGTAAAGTTTAATGCTTGCATCCATGCATGGCGTTGGTCGGCGTCTCCGACTTGTGGATGGGACTCGCCGAAGACACATTCGGCCGTCAAAATTATTCATTTCGTCGGAATGAGGCGAAACCGAGGATCTCCGAAATTCATTTCAACCTCGAGAAATGCAAAAGCGCCACTCACTAAATCCGTCACAATGTTGTGTTTTAGCGGGACGCAACTTGTAAATCAGCCAAATTCAATGTATGTTAAACCAAATGAATGAATCAAACCATGATGGAGGAGTGACTCAAGACTCTGGAGACATTTCACTGCATAAATGTATGACAGTGTGTATATGTACGTGACAAATAACCTCTTGAATCTTGAATCATTGAGAAGATTCGTCCGCGATGAGCAAATGGTTCGTTATGAACGAATCCTTCGCACCGAACATTGGTACCACTAATCCACATATTCTGAAGGCAGTGGTGGCAGCTAGTGAGGCAAGGTGGTATTTTTTGTTGTTTTAGCCGTGTAATAGCTTACAAAAAGTATTGTATAAAAAGGTGTAACCGCCATGATGAGATTGAGATTTTTCACAGCGCGCGAGGATATCTGGAGAAGCAAGCTGAGGACCCTGATTCTTATTGACCGATTCCAGTGTGAGGGTCCATTGACGCAGAGCGCTCTCATAGTCCGCTGCCCTGTACCGCCCACAGTTTGAAGGCCTTTTCATCGAAACGACCATAAGTACGCACGGCGTGCGGCTGGATTTGTTTTGATGAGCGTTCGAACACAGCAGCGGGGTAAAAATCCACTTTGTGCATGAGCCGCAATTTCAAGAAAGTAAGTTGTTTTTTTGGGGGGGTTTTTTTTTTTTTTTTTTTTTTGGAAAGACAGGACTTGTTTTTATGGTGACCCTGAAGTGGAAATCACAACTTCAGGGAGGAAAACACGACAGCGAATCAGAAAAGACGAAAGCAAATCGGAAAACACGACAGCAAATCGGAAAACACGACAGCAAATCCGAAAACACAGCAACAAATCGGAGAACACAACAAATCGGAAAACACGATGGGAGGACAATCCGTCTCTTTACGGGAGAGGATTCAAGTTCCACACGAAGGAGAACACGAGGGCAAGGTAGGACAGGAGAAGAACTGGAAAAAATAAATAATGTAGGACGCATTGCCCCCACTGTGGCAAAAAGGTCATCGAAACCGAAACTTCCCCCCTCCCTATGGGGGGGGACGGAGAGGGAGGGAGGAGGCTGATCCGAGTCTGTCGCCTGATCTGGGATGAGGGGACCGGGGGAGGGGGAGATCTCCAGGGGATTTCACAAGCAGAAAGAAAAGAGAATATTTTCTAGGATTAAATTTTTTTTTAATTTTTATTTTTTTAAATTGCGTCTTGATATTTTTACAGTAATTCCCCGGGTCCTCGGTCCTTCGGTGTTTGGGGGGCAGACTTTCGCCCGGACCTCACAGGGGAGAGCGGCGGAGCTCGTCCCCCGGAACGAGGTGCAGCTTCAGATCACATATCATGGGACACCCAGACTAGGTCTCGATAGTATTAGCACCTAGACTACATGGTGCATAGTCCTTCAATTTCAAAGTAAAGGTTTTATTTATAAATGGGGATGGTAGCTCAGGAGGTAGAGCTGGTGGTCTAGTGATCCAAAGGTTGCTGGTTCGATCCCAGGCTCCTCCTGCTAGCATGCTGTAGTGTCCTTGAGCAAGACACTTAACCCCTAATTGCTCCTGATGGCTGCGTCCGTCGGTCTTTGAACAATTGTAAGTCGCTTTGGATAAAAGCGTCTGCTAAATGACTAAATGTAATGTAATGTAATAAATGTATGAATTTAAATTAAAAAAATGTATAAAATGTCAGTGTGTACATTGTATACCTACACCGATCAGCCACAACATTAAAAGCACTGACTGGTGAAGTGAATAACATTGATCGTCTCCTTCCATTGGCACCTGTCAAGGGGCGGGATATATTATTATTATTATTATTATTATTATTATATTAGGGATATATTAGGCAGCAAGTGAACATTCAGTTGTTGAAGTTGATGTTGGAAGCAGGAAAAATGGGCGTGGTCAGGATCTGAGCCACTTTGACAAGGAGCACATTGTGACGCTGGACGACTGGGTCAGAGCATCTCCACAAGCACAGGTCTTGTGGCTGTTCCCGCTGTGCAGTGGTTACTACCAGAAGTGTCCAAGGAAGGACGACCGGCAACAGGGTCATGGACGCCTAAGGCTCATTGATGCACATGGGGAGTGAAGTCTGGTCCATCTGGTTCAATCCCACAGAAAAGCTACTGTAGCACAAACTGGTGAACAAGTGAATGGTGCTGTGATAGAAAGGTGTAGAACACACAGTGCATCACAGCTTGCTGCGTATGGAGCTGTGTAGCTGCAGACCAGTCAGAGTGTCCATGCTGAGCCCTGTCCACACACATAACTGTATATGTGTGTGTGTGTGTGTATATATATATATATATATATATATATATACACACATATATATATATACATACATGCATACATATATACATACATGCATACATATATACATACATGCATACATATATACATATATATGTATATATTACATACATACATATATACAGTATATATTCTGTACATACATACATACATACATACATACACATATATATACACATACACACACACACACACACACACACACATATTCAGTGTTTACATATATTTACGCAAATGCACACACAGATATATAGAAAGATAAAACTCTTTATCGTGTACACCCACTCAGATAACTTTTTCTGTGCACAGAATCACATTGTAGGTTCTGTATTCTTGTATATTGGACTACTTCTGATTTGTATTCCGTCCACCCTACTTGACTTTAGATTCTATTCTATTTTACATAATTTTTTCAAGCTCAAGCGTCTTTAAAATGCTAAGCGTCTGAAGTAACGCACTGATAATCACTGACAAATTCCAGGCAAACGCTTCCGGCGAAATGAAACCGGAATGAATTCCGATTCCGATTCCTCGCCGGGTGCGGGAGGTGGGCCCTTACCTCGCTGACCGACCCTCGGCGTCCCAGCATGCCGAGCGGTGAATCGCGCTCCTCCACGTCCATCCATCTTGGTTCCTCCGACCCCTTCACGCAGGCGGCGCGCCTTCTATCACGGCGCCTCCACACCTGGGAAGACATGTTGAAGACGGATTTTTGCGTCTTTCCGGGCCTCGCAACCTTCCCGGGGTCGGGTGCTGCCGCTCCCCCGAAAAACACGACATGATTGGCTTTGTAGCGACCCCCCCCCACCCATTTACGTGCGCACGCACACACACACACACACACACACACACACACACACCTCCCTGTCAGAAAGGCCATTCAACACCACGAGGCTTGGACCACGTCCGCCCCCACAAAAAATAGGCGTCTTTATTTAATCGTCCGGGTAAGATCCACACACAGCAACTTGCGGCAGAACGCAAAACATACGGAAATATACGACTTCAAATTTCGGGGTTCTTTGGGTTTTTTTTTTTTATTTCCTACTTTTTCTTCCACCGCTTCTGTCCGCTTCTTCTCCCAAGCCGTGGAATGAGAGTTATTCTCCCAGTGTTTAATATCTGATCATATTTGTCTTGAGTGTCAGTGAAGAACACGCGAGCAATATCTCCAAGTCCGCCCACCACCACCACCACCACCCCCATCCAATCCACTCTCCACTCCCAGACCCCAAAATTCAATAACTTCCAACTATCTCTGATCTCCGGGAGAAGTCTGTATCAACCGGCAGAAGTGACTTAGGAAAAAAAAAAAATATATATATATATATATATAAAAGGTCAGACGATGTGGGCGGTCGTTCCTCTAAAAGGAAGCAATCACAGCAAAAAATAAATAAATAAAGGGCCGAAATCTAAAAAATTCAGGCCGTTCATTTTTTCATTTTCGTTTTTTCAGGCTTCCCATCTCAAACTTTCACTTGTTTATTCTCAGAATTCATTCTCGGTTGTCGTGACGTCGACTAAAGCTCACTTTACACCGAATTTGCTATCGTATCAGACGGGCCGATTCTGCCCCAGGTGGCCGTCGGGTGAACTGCGACTGAGTTTCGAGCCCTGAAATAATGTCGGGGAGAACGGTCAGCGCTGGTTTGTGTGCGAGTCACCATGAATGACAGTTTAAAACTCCCTTTATATTATGTTTGCAAAGTGCGAAAATAATAAGAAATACACACAAATCACTGAGTGGAAAAGAGATTTTATCAATCCCCAGCGCGGTGACACGCAACGTTAACGTTAATAACGTCAGCCTTATCAAATATGTGACTTATTCATTTCGTTTTCATTCCAGTTCCATTAAAAAACTTGACCGACGTCGCTTCCCGCGTCATCTTCCACTCGTCGCATGAGTTGAAATATTCAATATCCCGTTATAAAACGCGTGCGCGCTCCAAAATTTGGCACCGCGTCGCGGAATCGTACTCTCCGTAGGCAGGAATGGAATTCCGGCTTGTCCCGGCCGTTTGTCGTATTCGATGTGAAGCGGGCTTTAGAGATTCCTCCCCCTGGAGAAAAAAAAGGTATGCATGGACGGCCTCCTTATTAAAGTTATGTTTTTGCAGAGTTTTGTCTACGCCACGAGCGACGTGATCGGCCCGGGCGCGAGAAATGTAATATCTCTCTCTCTCTCTCTCTCTCTCTCATGCTAAACATCCACTCTGCCGGGCACACATTTCTTTCCCGCCTCTGAGCTGAAATATAGATTTCTAATTTCATCTAAACTCGGAAGGCCAGTAGGGCCTCTTGGTGAACAGCATGGATATTTTATCACAAATGAAAAAATAAATAAAAACACAATAGCCCAGGGGGCCGAAGTAAAAATATGATGGAGGATATTTTGACAGTTACAAAGTTTTGGTAGTTTTTTTTTTGTTTTGTTTTTTTTTTTATTTGGATTCAGACAAAAAATAAAAAATTGAATAAAACAAGGTGGAGGTTGAGCACTTGGGTATGAGTTGTATCTTTAAAGTCCCAATTTTCCAAAACCTTCACTTAGAATCCTATGTTTTCAAAGACATTTACCCACTATCCCATGTTCCCCCAACAGCTTTACCCAGCATTCCATGTTTCCAAAGACTTTCCCCAAAATCCCCATTTTTCCAAAGACTTTACACACAATCCCATGTTTCCAAAGACTCAAAGTCACAGCGCCTTCCTTCCGCCTGTTTTTGGGGCCGTGCAGCTTGATTCTGCGCCTGCCGAGAGCGCTCCGCGGTTTATTAGCGAGCTCGTCGTGTCAGGCGACGAGCCGTAATCACAGCCGTGTGCGAAAACAGCAATTAGAGCACGCACGTCCGCCGAAGATAATGTCGCCGAGCGTGCGTAATGAGGACGGCGCCGAGGAATCGGGAGGAGGAGGACGGAGGCGACGCGGAGAACGGGGAGGGGGATAAGGGGAGAAAAAAAAAAAAAAAAAAAAAAAAAAAAAGAATAACAAGAGCCCACGGAAGGGATGACGAACAATGAGGGAATTTAATGAGGATGCGCGGCCATGACCGCCAACATTAAAATTCATTAAGTAACGCAGACGGTCGTCTTGGGAAGTCTGACGTCAGCGCAGGGGACAAAACTTTGTCCAAATATGGACGGCCGGAGCCGGCGGAAACTTTTCTTTTTTATTTTATTCTTTTTTTTGAAGGGAAAGTTTCACATAATCGTCGCTGTCACAGGCCGTGATTAAAGTTGGGGTTTAAAACTTGGGACCTTTTTATCTGCACACATTTTTTTCCTCCTTAATGGCGCTGGATCCACTTAATTCTGAAGCAGCCTTTTCCAGCCAGAAACACTTATTCTGCTCGGGGCAAAGCTTACGCTGCTGCAGATGTTATGTACGTCATTATATATGGTTACCACTTAGCCGTGAGAAATTAGCGCTCCAAAATCACACTCGGCAAGCAGCGTTGAAGGCCTCCTTTTTGCATTTGCAGAGAAATGCTCGGATGTCGTACATTTTTAATTTAATTTTTTTATTTTTTTCTTCCATATATTTTCAGTTGCGACTGATTGCACATCACAGCCGTGGTCAGCCTTCATTGAGAACCATAACATGAACACTGTGTCAGTCATTTATTCCCCCTGTCTAATTATTTTGTCTCTTTCGAGGGGTCAAGATCTGTAAGAGAGGTGGAGAGGTCAGTGCAGGTATATATTAATAACTATAAATTCAAGTTGTCAGACTGCCCCCCTTCCTTTTCATTATAGTATTGGACTATGCTCTGAGACAATCCATCAAAGGAAGGGAGCCGGAGCTCGGCTTCACTTGCGCACCCAGAAGGTCCATGAGACACCCTGCAGAAACCCTGACAGACCTGGACTACGCCGATGACATCTGCCTGCTATCTAGCAACGTGAAGCAGGCACAGGATCTCCTGAACAGAGTTGAGCTAGAGTGTGCTAAGGTCGGCCTCATGCTAAACACAAAGAAGACCGAGGTCATGACCTGCAACATCCCCCAGGAACACCTACACCTAATAACAACAGAAGGCTCAGTCCTAAAAGAGGTCAATGACTTTAAATACCTGGGCGCGTGGATCGGCCCCACGTAAAAGGACCTTAATGTGAGGAAAGCACTTGCCTGGAGAGCACTTAATGGCATGACCAGTGTGTGGAAATCCAGCCTCCCCCGACACATCAAGATCAGTTTCTTCTCTGCCACCGTGGAGTCTGTTTTCCTATACGGCTGCGAGTGTTGGACACTAACAAAGGCCCTGCAGAAGTCCCCGGATGGGTCTACACCAGAATGTTACGTGTGGTACTGAACGTCAACCAGCACCAACACATTACCAACCAACGTCTGTATGGGGACGCGACCCAGTGTATCAGAGAAGATAGCAGTAAGGAGGATGAGACTAGCAGGCCATTGCCACCGCCACCGAGAACTCCCGGCCAAAAAGCTTGTACTGTGGGAACCAACACACGGGCATCGATCAAGAGGACGTCACGCATCTACCTATGTGGACGTGCTGAGCAAAGATGCTGGTGCGGACAGAACAAAGGAGCTGGCCAGATGTATGGAGAACAGGGATGACTGGAGACGCCGATGGAAGGCTCGTCCGAGGACGACGTAGAGAGAGACTAAAGCAAAAGGTTACTGCAATAGCAGGGTATTGGATCCCCTTCATTTAGAAACGTTCAAAGCAGGAAATGCTTCATTGTTGAGAAACTTACCACTGAGCTGGAGGCTCTCACTGCGCTTCAATGCAGCCCAACGTTCAAGCCTCAAACATTGAATCCCCTTCTCACAAACAGGAGGCGCGAGGGCATTTCTACAAGGTGCTCCGTTTCGGAGAACAGCAATCACGTCGAAATTGTAACGTCGGCGACAGCGGTTTGCGACCCCCGCCGGTTTCCCGTCTCTCCCGTTCGCGCGCGAGTCGCCGAGAAGGCCGAGCGGCAAGTGAGGGGGTCGGCGAGTCCGGTCACCGGGACTCTCCACGAGGGACTCTGGGCCTGTACCGTCGAAGCGGCGCGACGACGCGCCATTGACGGCTGACCCGCCGGAGCTGCTGCAGCAGAGCCCTCCACCTTCCGCCGGCGAGGGCGTGGCTCCGGGACGGGGGTTTCGTCTGTTGCTGCTGCAACAGCCTCCCCGCTCCCTCAACTTGTGTTGCTGGATCTCTTTTCTGCAGATTGCTGAATGATACCCCGGTATAAATAATACTCCGTGTCTGATGAAGTCCTCTCTATCTGACTGGTTTATGTAGCCCGGGTAATAGGATATCCCTCAGCTTCCCTTAGAAGTCATAATTCTAAGTGCAGGGGTAGTTAAATGAATTCTGACGAGGGCAAAGCCCCCACATCTCCACGTCGCACTAACAATCTGATAGATTTTCGGAGGGGACACATAAATCTGAGAGCTATCAAACGGCGGGGGGAAAAAAAAAAAACGGGTCTGAGCAAACCCATTAAAAAGCATGCTTAAGTGCTTTTTACGGGCCTTTGAATATGTCGTGGCACCACCGTGGGTTTTTTTTTTTTTACGCGTCCCCGCAGAGCCCCGCCTCCCCGATCCGCGGCCCTTTGTCCGTTTAGCAATGAAATTTAATTGCACGGTGACAAACAGCCGACTCCCCGGGATTACTAGCCAGCGTATCCCGCCCGGGGGAGTCGGAGGGGAGCGTCCGCCGGGGCGTCCTCCGGGAGCTCCGAGCAGCACCCCCCCCACCGAACGCCCGCCCGACCGGCAGGAAAACAGGTGAAGCGGAATGAAGGTTCGGCCCGATGCAATCCCGAGGTAAAAAAAAAAAAAAAAAAGGAAGTTCATTTTGGCGGCGCGGCCAGGCGGAAAAGTGGGCACGCTGATGAGCCGGCTTCCTAACTAGCAGCCCCCCGACCCCTCCGCCCCCCCACTCCCCGCGAGAATTAACAAGGGTGGTTCGCGCGGGGACCAGTCGGGGGGGGGGGGGGGGGTCATGGCGTCTTTGGCAGAGTCCGGAACAGCCCCCTCCCCCCCCCCCCCCCCCAGCCTTTGTAACCAAGTCTGCCACGGCGCACGCTTTTCACCACGGAGTGATCGCCCTTCACCGGAGTCAGAGTCAGCCTCCTCGGAGTCAGCATCGCAAGGGAAAAGATGAAAGGTTCGACGTCGTTGGTGTGGAACCGACGTTACACGCCGCGTCCCACACGAACGCCGTGATTTCGGAAAAAAACCAAAACAAAATGAATCTTCCCACTCCCGTCGAGAAAACGCAACAAATCCTCCCCGTCGCCCCCGTTGCCCCGCTCGCTCTTTCCAAATCTTCCAAAAAAAAAAAAAAAGGGAGTCGAACCTTCGGTCACAACTCGACTGCTCTTTCAGCGTTGAGGCCTGAGCTCGTCCGGGTGGAGGCAGAGCTGCCGCCCCCGCCCCGACGGATGAATTCGTCTTGCAAGGCGAGCGCGGGCTTCCATCATTCGCGTGTTTTCCGTGGAATCCCAAACATTTCCCCGAAACCACTTTTGGCGAAAGACGCCGCCGCAAGACGGCGGCCTTTGCAAAAGGGCGCCGGGGCGTTCCGGGGCGTTCCGGGGCGTTCCGCGGCCTTCCGCGCGGCGCCGCCAATCTCCGCAGATTCGCGGCGGGGCGGGAGGGTGGGAGGGGGGTTGTCGACAAACGGCAGAGCCTTCCCCGGTCGCTTGGGGGGGAACCGCGCTCACCGGTGCCACGGGATCCGGCCGCAATAAATGTCGCCGGGCCCCGTTCGATACCACGGGGGGAGGATGTTGGGGAGCTAAATGGTCCTCCACCTCTGGTCCCGCATCAATGTATGCATGCCACCGTTTTAATGCTCCCCCATATTATCGATTAAGCCGAGCGCCCCGGAGAGCCGCTCTTCTTCCCGTTCCGCCGACTCGCCGAGCGCCATAACTTAATAGATGGGATAGCAGGCGCTGAACTGTGAGACAAAATGTCAGCCGGCGATTGGCCCCTCTGAAGGCCTGTGTAATTTAGAGGAGCACTGGTGCTCGGGTGAATATCCCTGCACGTTAGAGATAGAGGGAGGGATGGAGGCAGGGAGGGAGGGATAGAGGGAGGGAGGGAGGAAGGAAGGGAGGGAGGGAGGGAGGCAGGGGGGAGAGGGAGGGAAAACGAGTGGAGAAGAGGGAGGTGGGAGGTGGGTGGGTGGGGTGCGGTGGGGGAGGTGGGGGTGAGAAGGAGGCTAAAAATAGCCCGGCGGCGGAGCGACCGAGTATCAGAAGGTGAAGCCGGGATGTGTCGAGCACCAGAAGTTTGTCCATGACGGTGGTAACCCACCGCCCCTCCGTCCCTCCACCCACTCCATCCCCTCCCTCCCTCCACCCCCTCCCTCCCTCCACCCCTCCATCCCTTCCTTCACATGTTTCTCATTTAAATTCACATTGCCACAGAAATAAGCTCCTTGGGAACAATTTGCTTTTTAAAGGGGGGTTAACCCTCTGATGTCCGGTCGCATTCACTGTCGCTGCAGAGGTTCTCCACCTTGTTTGGCCGTCGCCCTGTTTGTAAAGCAGGTCCCGAAACGATCGGAGTGATGGATTTTATTATTATTATTATTATTATTATTTTTTTTTTTGAATCGGGATCTGATTTTTCTGCCAACGTGCTGAGGATCGGTGCGTTGCTCTTCTGGACATTTTAAAACACAGGAAAAAAAAGTCTTTCTATGCAATTCCATAGATTTCATTGTCATTTCGGAGCCGGCGTCACTCATTGCGCTCATTTGAATTCACATTCAGGCCAATAAACAACAGATTAAGAACCAGCAGAATGAGGCTGAATCATGACCGTTCATACTGCTTCAGGTGAACTTGCGAGCGGCGTTGTCCGCTCCTCATTCATTTATTCAAGCACCGAGCACGGAAATCACTTGGACGATTCTTCGTTGAAGATGTATCAACCACACATCAATGCATGAGTCTTAGAAACGTCCCCGTGACCCCACTTGTGCAGCAAGTGACCCCACGAGGGGGCCGTGACCCGGGAGTTGAGGACCATCTGCTCTGCCGCCATGGAGCAGGTTGTACGTCGTTTGGGGGGCTGCAGCTTGTTTTCCTCCAGCCCGCCACGCTGAATGATTCATGATGTGATGCAACGGAGGCGCTGCTGCCGAGGCTCAAACCTCGAACCACAAACACCAAGACGCAGCTTTGCTCGCTCAACTCAGGCAAGATAACGTGTTGGTATTTTAATATTCATAGGGTTGAAGTGGAGACATCCAAATATCGCCGTTTGCGTCGTTCTGCGGATTATCATTTGAGTTCTCCCTGAAATGTTTGACGGAGGGGCGATATGGTTTTTTACGAGTGCTTTAAAAGTAAATAGTACTCTATACAGTATATCGTTTAATTAATCAATGATTAATTCTAAAATTCTTCTATTGTATTTCTTAGTATTCTTTCTTATTTATTATGTGTTATTAATTTGATTATTCATTTGCACTGTTATTTTTTACTATTTTAATTATTTATTTATTTTTTAATTGTCCCTAACTGTATTGAGTATTCTACTTTACACTCTTACTTGAGCGATTCATTTCATCTACGCTTTTACTCATAATGAGTTCCAATATTTGGCCAAGGCTCACTAAGTGTGGTACTAAGTATTTGAAACTCCACCAGGAAAGACGTGGGTTTCCACCTTTGGAAAAATTCACAATAAGTGCAACATCAAACGTATACATTCGAAAGATTTCGAGTTTTTATTCTAATTATACTTCATTCACCACCGTTAAATAGTATTTCAGGACGCAAAGTGTACATCCAGCAAAGTGATCATTTCTACCACATTATTATGGTATGTACTGTGCAATGGTCACTGAATGCCCAAAACCATCACTGGAGTTGCCAGTTTTATTTCCAGATTGAAGCGTTTTGGAACGAAAACGACTTCTCGACTCCAGTCTTTTGACACGATGAGCTAGTGCTGAATACAAGGGTTGGATTAATTGAAATATGAATAATAATCTTTAAAAAATGTCATGTGAATAACGTAAAATATAAATATATGTAACGGCAAGAAATTTGTCAGTGAAGGTCTTTCTCAAGATAAAACATATCGCAAAACAAATTAACTAATTTCTGCAAGTGTATGCATAAACATTATCAGTGCAATACAGTTGAACATTTAATATACAATTACTTGTATAAACAAATATTTTTTCAATGTAAAAACAATATTTTTGTGCCTAATTGAATTGTATTTGATAATAAACTTACATTATCACACGGATACGACTTTAAGCAGATTAATTGCAGTTAATTGTTCATTTAAGTAACTTTCTTATATAAATTTGTTGAGTCACGTATTGGCTCCACGAAATTAAGGAAACGCTGAATCAACCACCCCAAGAAACATGTAGGAAAAAAATACAAATAAAAAAAAGCGTCACTTTTAAAAGGAAGAACTGGTTGCCAGTTCTTGAAGAACTGGCATCCAGAACCATTGGTTCCTCAAAAAAAAAAAATTGCCTCAGTTTTTTTTTTTTCCATGTTTGCGCAAGTTAAAACTGTGAAATGAGGACTGCTGTACATTTCGAGGTTGAGAAAACCTTAAAAATAAATAAATAAATAAACAAACAAATAAAATAAAACAAAAATTGGTTCAACAACTGAAGGCAACGTTTTCCGCGTCGAGCCAACGACTGAATTCGTTCTGATTCCAGGGGTTCCTGTCACCAAGCTTCACTGTCCGTCGCGGTGGCAGAAAGAAAGAAAGAAAGAACGAGAGGGAGGGTGGGAAGGAAAGGTGGATATATCCGACCGTGGCGCTAATTAAAGGTATCAGTCACGGGGGAAGCGTGTCAGTTTAGGAGGCGTGGACGCTGACAGGGCCCTCATTTGTCACTGCCCGGTTTTATATCCAATAAGAATTCAACTGGCTGGCATAAAGGCAGAGTTTGATGTATGACGCCTGCGTCGGTGCGACGGGAGGATGGAGGGTGGAGGAAGGAGGGGCAGAGAGACAGAGAGAGAGAGAGAGAGAGAGAGAGTGACGGGATGTTTTATGCATGTGCGTGGATGTGAGAGAAAGAGATGGAGGGAAGGGGAAAAAGCGAACGGCGTCGCCCGCGTTTACCGCCTGTGCGCGGAATATCTTTGAGAGCCGAGCGTCACCACGCACGCCTCGCACACCTCGCCCAGAGCTTTGCGTCTCGCGGGCCCGGCTGTCGGCGTTTGTTTTGGTCCGTGTGTGGAATATCTCAGAGAGCGCCGGGCGGGGACGCCTGGCCGTGCGCCACGCGGACGACGACGTCGGCGGCAAACGACCCGAGTCGTTTGTTGGGGTCGCGGCCGACGCAGACAGACGCGCATGGCGGACCGAGACTCCGCGCTCCATTTGCGAACTGAAGGTGTCCGAGTCGTGTGGGGAAAAAAAAAAGGCGCAATTCCTATTAAGTGGGGCTGATTCACGCTTTGAATTCCCCCCAAATATAATTAGTTTTGACGAAATTGTAGGATTCCATTCACAACTCGGAGCCCAACCCGCTCGCCTTGCACTAGTTGAGTCGGAAAAAAAAGTTACTCGTACGAGTTACTCGGTTTTTTTTTACCGAGTAACCTGTACGGAGCCGAATCTCCGAAAAGAGCCAAACTTTCCATCACTGCAGGTAGTCGGTCTCCGCTGGGGGCGGTGACGGGCGGAGCAGTGGCCCGCGGCCGTGACCGCGACCTCCCTTGAAGACGCGTGGCCTCCGTGACACGTCAGTGGGAATTGAAAAAAAAAAAACGGAGGGAGAGGACGGTGGCTCAAACGGCAAAAAACGCCGCGGCCCAGTTTGAGGGCTAGAGCGTCACGGGGACCTTCACCGGGACAACGCCGACAAGATCCACGTGAACAGTTGAAGGAAGGAAAAGGGCTTCGCTATGATTGCTATTAGTTAATGACCCAAGACATTAATGTTTCACACTGTCTAATACCACTATTCATAACCCGTTATTAATTAATGTTCCACAATATTAATGTTATATGCTGTTTAATACAGTAATTATAACCTGGTATTCACTAAAAACTCACACTATTAATGTTATATTAGAGCGCGGAGAGCCCCGGAAGAATTCCGGACAACGACAGCCACCCATCAGGGCATTCATGGATGACCTTACAGACAGAGTCAGCCCCAGGCAGCCGGTGGATTCTGAAGGGACTCGACAAGCTGGTGGAGTGGGCCCGGATGCGTTTCAAACCTGCCGAATTAAGATCTATGGTGCCAAGGAAAGGAAAGGTGGAGGACTTTTACAATGCAGGCATAGCCATTCCAACGATCACAGAGAAGCCAGTCAAGAGCTCGGGCAAGGTTTTCGACCGCTCTCTGAGAGACACAACATCCATCCGGTCAACCTGTACTGAGTTGGATGGCTGGCTGAAATCCGTGGATAAGTCCGGCCTACCTGGAAATTTCAAAGCCTGGGTCTATCAACACGGCATTCTTCCCAGGATCCTGTGGCCCCTCCTCGTCTATGCCGTCCCAAACTCTCTGGTCGAGACCTTTGAGAGGAAGGTCAGCAACCACCTCCGGAGATGGCTTGGACTCCCAAAGAGCCTGAGCAGCATCGCACTCTATTGGTGCGACAACAAGCTGCAGCTGCCCTTCAAATCCTTGGAGGAGGAATTCAAGGTGACGAGAGCCAGAGAAGTGGCGCGGTACGGGGACTCAAGCGATCCGAAGGTGGCCCAAAGCTGGAATCCAAGTGAGGACTGGCAGGAAGTGGAGGACTGAGCGTCACAGGAGCCTTGTGGGCGTGGTCACACCAGGCCGTGCAGGGCTCGGATCCTTTCCAACTCCTCAATTAAACACCAGAGGGAAGGAGAGGCGGCGCCTGGTACAGGAGGCGGTGAGAGCAGCAGTGGAGGAGACAAGATCCTGCATGGCTGGGGGGATGAAACAACAGGGAGCATGGACAAGATGGGAGAACGCGGTTGAGTGGAAGGTGACCTGGACTGAGGTCCGGAGAGCCAAGCCTCACCGCATCAAATTCCCCACCCAGGCAGTTTATGATGTGCTTCCAAGCCCGTCTAACCCGCACACATGGGGCATAGCGGAGACACCAGCATGCCCATTGTGTTCCAAGAGAGGAACCCTAGAGCACATCCTCAGCTGCTGCACTACCGCATTTGGAGAAGGACGGTACGAACAAGTCCTTCAAACCATCGCTGAAGCCATCAGCAGTTCTGCTTTGCCCACTCAAGAAAACCATCGCCTTTGTCAGAGCTGGGAAGCAGGCAAACCCCTGCCGGAAGAACACCTGCAGGCATCCTGACCTCCGCAAGAGAGGTCCCAGCCACATTGCTGTTACCACCCTGCGACCAGACATCGTCCTCGTCTCTGAGTCCACCAAGCAAGCCGTGCTGCTGGAGCTGACAGTCCCGTGGGAAGACCGCCTTTGAGAGGAAGCTCTCCAAGTACGCGGGACTGGTCAGCGACTGTCAGCAGGCTGGACGGAGAGCGAGGTGCCTCCCAGTGGAGGTGGGATGCAGAGGTTTCGCGGCTCGTTATTTGGCCAGAGCCTTCAGCAGTGTAGGCATCGAGGGAGAGAGAAAGAGGAGAGCCACCCGCAGTACCGCCGAAGAGGCAGAGAGCGCCTCAAGATGGCTGTGGCTCGAGAGAGGAGAACAGTGGAGACATGGCAGTGAGTCAGCCATCTGGACACAAGCCGGGGTCTGATCAGCCCCGGACGGGTCATCTGGATGAGGGGGTATGATGTTGTAAGACCGGAAACACCCAATGATTCCAGGAACATCACTGATGATGTGTCCAGAGGCAACAGCAGATGTATTTACACAGTTATATACTGTTTAATACAGTTATTATAACCTGTTATTCACTAAAAACTCACACTATTAATGTTATATGCTGTTTAATACAGTTACTTCAACCTGTTGTTCATCAATAATTCACACTATTAATACTGTTTAATACTGTCTCATTCCTTGCCTGTTATCAAATACTGTGATTTACTGATCAATACTGTGTTATTCATGACCTGTTATTAAATACTGTGATTTATTTATCAATACCGTGTTATTAGTTAATACACACTGAGATATACGGATCAATACTGTGTTATTCATGACCTGTTGTTAGTTAATAATATACACTATTTGTGAGATAAACTGATTAATACTATGTTAACCATGACCGTTTATTAAATACTGTGATTTACTGATCAATACCGTGTTATTGGTTAATAATACACACTATTGCTGCGATTCACTGATCAATACTGTATTATTCATGACCTGTTATTAGTTAATAATATACACTATTTGTGCGATTAACAAATCAATCCTATGTATTCATGACCTGTTATTTGTTAATAATACACACCATTACTCAAGATTCAAGATTTTTATTTGTCACATACATATACATACTTTCATACATATATGCAGTGAAATGTAATGTGTGTAACGTAATGTAATGTAAACTCAGATTTACTGATCAATTTTGTGCTATTCATGACCTGTTATTAGTTAAATATACATTATTTGTGCAATTAACCAATCAATACTGTGTTATTCATGAAATGTTATTCGTTAATAATACACACTATAACTCAGATTTACTGATCAATACTGTGTTATTCATGAAATGTTATTAGTTAATAATACACACTATTACTCAGATTTACTGATCAATACTGTGTTATTCATGACTTGTTATTAAATATTGCAATTTACTGATCAATACTGTTTTATTGATGACGTATTTTTCCAAAAGAACCCCAAACAGGGTGACCAGGGTCCAACCTATATATACACGTTATTAGTTAATAAAACACTATTATTGCGATTTACTGATCAACACTGTGTTATTCATTACGTGTTATTAAATACTGTGATTTACTGGTCAATACTGTGTTATTCATGACGTGTTATAAAATACTGTGATTCACTGATCAATACTGTTATTCATAACGCCTTATTAATGAATTATTCCAAAATAACCCCAAACAGGGTGACCAGGGTCCAATCCGAAAGGGGGTTATTTTGAGATAATGACCATCTGGCTGCACATTATCCCACTTATTACACGGCTACTTATAAATAAAATGAAACATTGAGACAGAATGTTGATTCTAAATGATCTCACAACAACCATTCCGAGTTTGACAGCTTCCGCTGAGAAAAAGCAGCTCCACAGCAACGTCGGCAACACTGCACCAGCGTAGGAGAGTAACCGCTCTACATATGATGAACCTTGTCGCTGTTATTAGTGTCAAATTGGACATATCCACACTCCCGTCTTCTGTCGCAGCTTATATGTGGTGTCACAAGGTGGCGCCACTCGCTAATGTTAGCACCGGCAAGAGCATGTAGAGTGGGGCGAAGCGAGGGACAGGAAACTCGGCGGAGGAGGGGTTGCCCGCGACAACGGTCGTTATTAGCAGACCGGGTCATCATTCAGAAAGGGCTGGCGGCCGACCGCCGCTCTCGACCAATCAAATCGGAGCGTTGGCGGAGCCGCCGTGTCATAAGGGTTGCAGATAGCTCAGGTGTCGCAGCTGTATAAAATGAATGAAAAATAATTCCTGGCACCTGTCACCGTAGACGTATTATTTTGCAGACACCTTAATCACAAAACGACAAAATGACATACCTCCCTGCCTGCGGGAGGTGGAGTAGTAATTTTGGGTTTGCAAACGTACAATTTGTGCACGATTTGAGGGCGAGAAAATATATCATATTTTTTTAATTAAAAAAATAAACAAGTAAGGCGTTAGTCTTCGGCATGAATTGCACCCTTTGCAGGTCCATGAACAATTGGAGGTTCACCCCATTTTTTTATTTTATTTTTTAAACGTGTGCAAATTGGAAGCCAGCGGTCAACAACCAGACCAGGCAACCAGGCAACCAGGCAACCGTTATTGTCGATGTGATGATGTTTTTCTATTTAGACCAGTCATCCTGGAATGGAACACTTTTTTTTCCAATGGTTGTATCTATTATGAGGGGTTTTTTTTTTTTTTGTAATTTTTTTATTATCCTTTATCCTCTCGCTGCTCTGATATAAAGTTATTTGTCGTCCCAGCCGTGTTGCTTTTCTTGTGTAAAACTTGCCGGGTGTGAATTCACCAGGATTCATAGCACCACGCCGCTTTAAGCTAAATGCTTTATTGTCCACAAGCAATAAAATGAAAATAGTTCCCATTACCGCTGCCGTCGAGCACATAAAAATCGCAGGATTAGTCAATCTTTGCATTCTGTGGGGCTCCATGAGACGCCCCCTGAGTATTTGGGGAAAGGGTGATTACCATAAATATTCTAAATGAAAAGTCTATTACATTCGGTGCTGAATGATAATGACTGTGATCTCATTGTTATCATTAGTGGTTATTAAGTTTGTGTTTTCTTTACAATTTAAGGGAGTTTAACACGCCTCACATTCGGATGCTTGGGATGAGATTTTGAATTAAGATATTATAATGACAGCCGTATCGCGCCATGAGTGGCGGCGAAAACGTCGGCTCAGCTCGGCGCTGATCGTATCATGCTGATGTTTCATACACGCCGACTGAATAAACATTTGGGGAAAACGTGCAATTTGGAACGCAGTCAACACGTTTCTATACAGGAAGTGATGAGCGATGCAGGGGTCGCCGGCGATCCGTTTGTTTCGAGCAAAATCTTTTAAGCGACCGTGGAGTTGTGGGGTAAATCCGGCAAGAAAGGTCATTTTAACAGAATTAAATAAATCCTGTGAGAATTCCACTCGCAGCTCAGGGTCGACTGTGACTCATGCACTGGAAGGGCTCCCCCACCGTGCGTTACGCCGACTGAATCAAACGATCAGAGGCTTAAAAATTTAACACATCTTTTGTCCCGAGCCGAATCCCCAAAAAGGGGCCGAACTTTCCGTCGCTAGAATTGATGAGATCGATTTTGACTCCAGAGTGAGATCTGGCCCCGGCTCTCCCCCGGCTCTCCCCCGGCGGGGAGCCCGTCGTGCTTTTTCCCCTCGGTGCTCCTGGCACGTCCCCCCCCCCAAAACGTGACGGCAGCGGAACCGACAGTGGTCACGCCGCCTGCGCCACCTTTTGACTATTTTCCGACGGAGGCGAACTCGGTGCCGTTTCCGAAAGGACTTTGACACCGATCTCGCCGTTGTCGAGGGCGACGACGGTATTCCTCACGCCCCTGTTCGTGCTCCGGGACGAACAGCGACCGCCGCACGCACATCGTTGGGTCGTCGGTAGCGTCGCTCCATTGCAGGAGTCCAGCCCACAACAGGACCAGTGGACCTCCGTCAGGCTGGAGGAGGAGGCGGCTCAGTCAGACGTCGGCTCGCTGATGTACTATTTCTGCTAAATAGGAAGAAACCTGTCGCCGTCGCGTGTTCTGCTTTCCTTCCCAAAATAAACATGGTTTTGGGGCAATCAGTCTTCAAAGCCATCCTTTTCCCGTAAATGACCCTCATCCATTCAGAGATAAGGATCCTTTCTCCCTGCGCCGTGCATGGCTTCCTAACCCGCATCAGGGTTGTTTCTTTTTTTTTTTCTCTCTCCCCAAATGTGGTTATTGTGCACAACGCTCCATTGAAAATGATTCTTATTGCATCTAAATAACGATTTATTTGTCCATTTGCTCTAGAAAATTGGGTGCCACTGCTTTCTGTGGGCAAAAAAAAACAAAAAAAACAACGACCTACAGGCCCGACTCTCTGCATGAGTGGTACTCCACTTCTCCCAGCGCAGGAGCCACATGAACCTCAAACATTTTTGAAAGAGCCACATTCCTGAAACGCACCTTTCCTCCGTCAAACCATTATGCATTTTAAAATAAGGCTGCTCAAAATATGTCGTGAAGGAATGAAAAGCATGATGCAGGCAATAATTGCTATTTATTAATTATTATTATTACTATTATTACTATTGCAACCACAAATGTATTATGCATTATTTTATTTTACAAATGATGTAAAAATGATGACGGGTCAGGGTTTTAGGGTTAGAGGAACAGAAAGTGATGAGCCGACTCCACCGCACGTGTTTGCCGTGTTCTCTGGAATATCACACTTAAATTAAGTTAAATGGCTTCAATAAAAACCTTGGATGGATATAAAAGTTTTGTTTTTTTTAATCTATTTATTGCATGGAGGCTGCTGTGGCGCTGGTCGCCCGGAAGCCGATGGAGGATATGGACACGGTGGTCTCGTGTGGCACGGTTGGTCCGTGATAAGTTGTGGCTCCAGGTTATTATTTATACATGGTAATAATCAAAGCAAATACGAATAATTAATGTAATTGCCAGTGGGAACCGAGTGATCAGCCATCGATCACTCGGTTAAAACATCACTGATCACTACCCGGAAGGAGATCACTACAGATGCTCTCTCGCTCTCTCAGCCGTCACAGGCTGACGTGTCTAATGGGAAATCCAGTTTGAATACTGCAGACAGTGTCTCAGAGAAAGTGTATTGAAGTACTCTTTCAGAATATTTTTTTCAAATTACATTTTAAATAACACTTTAAAGAGCCGCAACTAGTCATGAAAGAGCCGTGGGTTGAGTATCCCTGCTCAGGATGAAATCTATTGACCGTGGGAAGTCACGACGCCATTTTTCAATAACTGTGAATTTTGGACCGAACCGATATTCTTCCCACCTATGGAGCCACGTGCACAGGAGAAGAACTGAAAAGTTCTCAAAATATATATATATCTATATATATATAGATATATATATATATATATATATATAAAAAGAGACTCCCACCCACTGTTTAAACTTCCAATTAAGGCAAACTGGGCGAATATCCAAATATATCCAAACATTTGTCTGACAAAGGCCCTTTGACCGAAACGTCGCTTCATCCAATAAACACATTTTAATTGCGAGTTAAACAGTGTTCAGGAGTCGCTTGCTTTCATGAATAATTCAGAATTAAAAAAAAAAAAAACAACACAGCAAGCATCCCAGCGACACAACACTCCACATCCATGAGGTCCTCGCCAATCCACAAACCCAGAGATACAGAAGTCAAAGACACAACTGATTCATGAATATCCTCAGAGAAGGAGCGACGTCCACCGAGAAGACTCTCCACCTAGAGCGGCCTGTCCATCTAGAGAAGACTCTCCATCCAGAGTGGACGCTCCACCGAGAGAAGACTTTCCATCTACAAAAGGCTTTGCACCCCGAGCGGACGCCCCATCTAGAGAAGGATTTCCATCGAGAGAAGACTTTCCACCTGGAGAAGACTCTCCATCTTGAGCGGACGCGCCATCCAGAGAACCCCTTTCACCTAGAGTGGCCTGTCTATCTTGAGAAGGCTTTCCACCTAGAGAAGACTTTCCACCGAGAGCGGACGCTCCATCGAGAGAAGACCTTCCACCTAGAGCGGCCTGTCTATCTAGAGAAGACTTTCCATCTAGAGAAGCTTTTACACCTAGAGCGGCTTGTCGATATAGAGAAAACTTTCCATCTAGAGAGGACTTTCCACCTAGAGAGGACGCTCTATCTAAAGAAGGATTTCCATCTAGAGAAGACTCTCCATCTAGAGTGGACGCTCCATCTAGAGAAGACTTTCCATCTAGAGCTGCCTGTCTATCTAGAGAAGACTTTCCATCTAGAGAAGACTTTCCACCTAGAGTGGCCTGTCTATATAGAGAACACTTTCCATCTAGAGAAGACCTTCCACCTAGAGCGGACGCTCCATTGAGAGAAGACTTTCCATCTAGACAAGACTTTCCACCTAGATCGGATGCTCCATCGAGAGAAGACTTTCCAACTAGAGTGGCCTGTCTATATAGAGAAGACTTTCCATCTAGAGGAGCTTTTCCACCTCAAATGGTCTGTCTATATAGAGAAGACTTTCCATCTAGAGAAGACTTTCCACCGAGAGCAGATGCTCCATCTAGAGAAGGATTTACATCTAGAGAAGGATTTCCATCTGGAGAAGACTTTCCTTCGGGAGCGGCTTGTCCATTTAGTTTAGATTTCACATCTAGAGCGGCCCGTCCATGTAGAGCAGCCTTTCCATCTAGAATAGACTTTCCATCTAGAAATGACTTTCCATCTAGAGTGGAATTTACATCTAGAAAAGACTTTGCATCTGGAGAAGACATTCCATCTGGAGCGGACAATCCATATAGAGCAGCCTTTGCATCTAGAGTATAGTTTTCATCTAGAGCAGCCTGTCCATCTAGAGAAGACTTTCCATCCAGAAAATAATTTCCATCGAGAAAAAAACTCTCCATCTCGAGAAGCGGTGGTGGGTGTGGGGGCCGGCCCGCCCACAGGGCAGGTGCGCGCGCACACACACACACACACACACACACACACACACAAACACACACACACACACACACACACACACACACACGCCCCCCAAACCACCCTCCTGATCACATCCCTCTCCCTTTCCCTCCTATACTGCCGTACAGTAGCAATCACAGGAAGAGGCCACGCCTGATAATTGCCGCTCCGATTGTTGTCGACTTAATTAATCACGTTTTGTCAAATAAATGTTGTCGTCTGATGTTGCCGTGTTTGTTTTTCCGTGTACATGTTGTTGTTTGATTTCCATGTTTATCCGTCTCACCCCTGGTGATTATCCCCCTCTTGGAGTAGTAATGATGATTAGTTGCTTGTGGATCAAAACCTGGTCAGGTGGTTCTCCAAACTGGGGGATCGGTGGCGTCGTCCTCACACAGAGCTGCCGCCGCGGTTCGCGGTGATTAATACAGAGCGACGTGGCAGGTTGAGAACTGGAGCTCCACTTGCAGATTAACTCTTGGATGAGATGGCATCAAATACTCTGTGTTGGATGCCAGGCATGCTGACAGCACAGGTAAAAAAAAATAAAAAATAATAATAATAATACGAATAAAAATACCACCAGAGAGTTTTGTAAAGCTTCCAGTTTCCAAACATTCTCCTGCCAAATTTTTTTTTGGCACGCTTTTCACAACCAAATCCCACAGCTCACCGCTATGCTGTCAACCGCTCAAACACCAGACACACTTAGAACTGTGCTGATTATCGGGGCCTACCAATAGTGATGGAAGGTTTCGCAAACGATTGGTTCGCGGCGGACACGTTTTTCCAAATGAATCAGGAGTCGGCAGCCGCACCGGCAAAGGAGTGGGCGAGCACGTGAACCCTGGATTAAAGACCAAGGCAAAAAAAAAAAAAAAAAAGGGGTCAAGGCATCCGGCATAATTCGTACTGAGGTGAACTCGGACCCGGCTGGCGTTGGACCACCAACGGTGTTTTCGGATCAATTTTTTTTTTTTTCATTTGGAGATACCTGGTTCTGTAGCCGACACCCGCGGTAAGACGACGCCTTCTCGTGCCGATCTACACGCGGGCCTGCACGAAGGAAATCAACGATTGAATCGGGGGGGGGGGGTCAATTTTTTCACACCGTTCGACTTGATGTCGCGCAAAAGCGCTTGATGCCATTTCCTCGCTCGTTGCTTCCGCCGGAGACCGACTCGGATAACTCGGCCGCTCCGACCGAGCCCCCGCACACCCCCCCCCCCCGTCCTCCTGCCACGCCCACGACTCGGTCCGCGTACAAAAGGGCAATTGCTCGCACGAGTCCCGTCCCGAATAGGAACGCCCGGGTTTCCAGCATCGCCTCGCAGTTTTGTCTTTGATGCTTTTTATTATAAACATTGATTAATATTAAAAAAAAAATGTAGTAATGCATGACACAGGTTTTGACACCGGTCTGGACCAAATGGCGAGGTTGTGGACTTCATCTGGAAAGTTAACCTCAGGGAATCTTAATTTGGATACGCTGCCACTTTAATGACCGATTCCAAACCTACGGTCCAACTTTTAAAGAGTTCAAATATTTGTAGAATAAACTGACCTATAGGATCTACTATAGACTCAAGGAACGCTGATCGGCTCAGTGGGTCGTCTTCTACTGGGGCGCCGCCTATATTGCGGGTTGCCAGGTAAGTCCGGAAGGTTTGGGCGGGGATTGTTATTGGGATGATGAATTTCCACCGTCTCATCGCACTGCATGGAGACCCTGCTGAGAATTTGCCCCAAAATGTGCATCCAAGAAAATGAATCAGGTCAGATTTGATTTATTTCGCATGAAGACAGTGGGGCGCTGCCTAAACAATGGGTTGCCAGTTTAGGAAATTTTGGGTGGGGATCAAAGTGTTTTTTTTTGGTTTTCCCCCCACAGCCTTGTTACATTTTATATGGATCCTGTTCAGATTTTGCGCCCAAAAAAGATTAAAAAAAAAAAAAAAAGGTGAGTATGGACACACGTGAAACAGGGTCACATTCCAACGCCTTTTTAATTATGGGATCTGTTTCGGATCCAGAAAATACCTGAGCCGACTCTGATCCGGGTCTTGGACATGGACACGCATCTTGGTCGGTTCTGTCATATTCCGGCTGTAAAAACCGGGTCTGGCTATGCTTATCCTTTTTTCAACAAAAACGGTCGTTTCCCATCGGACCTGGGGACCAGTTCCCCCGGGGCCCGATGCAATAGTTGTTCGGGCGCGAATCGTTTCGGGAGCCGCGAGGGCCTCCGCAGAGTTGCGTTTGTCTTGGACATTCTCTGCTTCTGCCGTGTGGGTTTGCCGTGGAGAGGAGTGGAAGGAGGGAGGTTGCGGCGCTGGAGCCGCGGCTATTTTTAACCCGGCAGGTCTCTGCAGGGAACGCCAGCGAGCTTCATCTGCCGCTACCTCGGCGTCCTCCTCTTCCTCTCCCTCTCCCTCCTCCTCCTCCTGCTCTGTCTGGCACTCACCGCATGCACACTCTTCCTCCCCTCGTCCATCCCTTCCATCGCTTTCTATTTTGAAAAAAAACCACCGCGCACCTCTCGTTCCCTGCGGCTTTCCTTCCCAAACATAAAAAAAAAAAAAAAGAAAAAGAAAACCCGGGGCTCGGTCGTTGTCTCTGAATTCCAGCCGTCGGACGCCCGTCGGGTCCGTTTGGTGGATTTGGTTTTATTTTTCCGGAGGGTCATATTCCCGGCTCCCTGTCAAAACCGTTGAAGACATGACAGCCGTTTGGGCTTTTTTGGCCGCGGCGCCCGATGTGACTTTAATCCCCTTCAAAAAGTCAAAGTCCCCCTCTCCTCGGCTCGCTCTCTTTTGGCCGCCCTCCCCTCGGCTCGTATCAAAGCCGCCCCGAGCTCGGCAGGAGACGCCGCGTGTGCTGCGAGGCAAAGGGCCGTCCCATTTACATATATGGATATTTAAATATTTACATATTATAGTGTAGTTGTTCACCTTGATGTTTTTGCTGAACAAATACATGTTTGGCGCCCGTCCCCTTCTCTCTCTCTGGTCTGGTGAATTAAAAATGATACAAAAATTCAAGTTGAGGAGGGGGGAGCGACCCAGTGGCGAATCTAGACAAGGACTCTCTCCCCGGGGAAGGCGTTTCCACGGCTTTACACCGCTCCAGCCGACGCTCGGCACCGCGCGTGGTTGTCTCAGGCTCGCGTCCCGCCGCTCGGGAAAACCCAGTTCATGAGGCTCGGCCCCGCCCTGCGAGCCGCCGTGGTGTGCCGCCGGGTGGTGGAGCTGCCGTCGCTCCGAGACGTTTCCGCCTCACGACAATGGAGCCCACGGTTGACCGGGGGCCCGGGGTCCGGCAGGGCAGAAATTCGACCAAGCCGGTTCGCTGGGAGGGTCGGCGTCCGACGACAGCGCCGCGTTCAGAGTACGTCCCGTTCTACTGCAGTTGTTGGTCTCAGGAGGCTTCATGGCTGGATGCTTGGGTGTATGCGCCTGTTAGGAAGGGGTGTGGCTGAAATACTCAAAGGGTCGTCCACGTACTTTTGGCTGTGTGGCGTAGGTGAAGATAACCAAAATAATAAGAAAAAAATAAGAACGTAACGTAACATTTAAACAGAAGAAAAAAAAAAAGTATTAAAACAGTGAAAACACAATATATGAAAATGAGTTAAGTTAACCAAAAAAAAAAAAAAAAAATATTGAACATTGCCGTCAAAAAAACGGTATATACCGTATATGCAGATAAGTCAAGTCAAAAAAGAAGAAATAAAACGTGAGATCAAAACAAAAAATCTAAATGTTGTCGCCCAAAAAATATTTAAAAAATATTGCGATGAGTGATGACCTCGAAAACAAAAACAGAAAATTGTAAATCTCGCTGTTAGAAATATATATAGATACAGATATGTATGTAAGATGTATGTACAGTATGTACAGTATGTGATAGATGTATATGTATGTCTGTATGATGAAAAGATGAAAATTTGAAGAAATACATTTGCCATCTCTCTCCTCTGCCCCCCTTTCTCTCCCTCTCTCTCTCTTTCTCTCTCTCTCTCTCTCGCTCCACCTCTCTGAAGTGGTCACGATTTATGGCTTCTGACCATATTTCATAACGGTCATCAAACTTCCCATTTTGTCTTTGCAGTGTTCACATGGCGGCCAGTGGAGAAATGACTGAGTGGGATGGCCTTGTGTGTGAGTGAGTGTGTGTGTGTGTGTGTGTGTGGGTGGGTGTGTGAGTGTGCGAGTGCGAGAGTGTGTGTGTGTGTGTGTGTGTGTGTGCGCGCGTGCGCGCACGTTTGGGCTTTTCCTCTGCACCGCCAGTGGGGTTATACTGAAGTTATACTGCCAACAGTGGTCGCGCTCTTCGATTTTTATGATCTATATCCAATGGTGTCCTGACCCCAAAATGCAGGTTGTTATTTACAGTCAGATGTTCAAGCACTTCAAATCAAACTGGGTTTTCTGAGGGAATCTATCCATCTGTCAATTTGGATGCATTGATATTTTTGGTTGATAAATGTTGTGGAGGACTCCCCGGGTCTTTATTGACATGACGTCCAATTGAATTCGGATTTATTTATCGTTTCCAAGGTGACCTCAGCCGTCACCGCCGCCCCACCCTTGGTCCTGACATCCCCAGTGTTAATGGTCAAATCGATCGTGATATATATGGATGGGAGGGTTCACAAACAGTGTTGATCAATGCCATTTCAAGCTCTCAAAAAAGGCTCCGCCCCGTGACCGACGCTGCTCGTATAAGCCCACATTGGTTTCATTTTAGTCTGGACGAGCAGGCAGCGACCCAACGGTCGGCGCCGCTGCACGAAGGCTGGAGCAGTTTCCTAAGGCTTCCTTTAGGGAGCGCCGTTTGTCGCGAATTGTTACCGATTATGCCTTTGAGTGTGATGTAACAGATATATTTATTTGCCCACTTCTAGATACCTTTTGCTCGAAAACCTTCCAGGGTGTCTGAATTAAAGCAGTTTACAAACTAATTAAAGAACGGTTGCCTCAGTTATTGCTGCTCAAGTTAGCTAAGCGCTATTACGTTTGAGAGGGCAATTGCTGTTTTCACACTGGTGATTGCAGGGGTGGATTAATTTGGCCATGGGCCACTGGGCCACAGCTTTTTGCAGGACCTCCCAACTACCCCAATGTAACAATAGGGTTGACCAAAGTGCTGTACAAGGGACAAACAAATACAATAGAAGCATGACTAGTCAACACACCAACGGTCAATATGAACCTTGTCAAGCAAACAAGTAGGCCCATATGACCCCAGTCAAGCAACCAGGAGACCAATATTATCCCAGTCAACCAACCAGTAGGGTAATATGACCCTAGTCAACACACCAATAGGTCTACACAAGCACAGTCAACAAATGGGTTTAGCTATTCCCCAGTGCCCAGGGAGGGTCATAGCGGATTGGATGATTTAGTGGCTATCGTCAGGTCCGGTCGCCCCTGAACCTCACGTAGGTACTGGCAACTGCGCGTGTCACTCAAGGCAGTCCCACTATAGTCGGACCCTCGAAACATAGGACTCATACTGTGGGGCCCTGGGAACATATGACCCCGGGACATACATGCAGGACCCTTAAGAACATAGGACCCTTGAAACATAGGACCTTGGAAACAAAGGACCTTAGCAATATAGAACCCTGGGAACATGGGACCCTGGGAACATGGGACCCTGAGAGAGCACATATGTAGAACTGTGGAACATAGGATCCTGGTAGCATAGGAATGACCCCCCTGTCAGGAACTATTTGAGTACTAAACCTACTAACACTACTTACTAAACGGACACACTAAACACAACTAAACATTTGTACTTAATAGTATGCTAGTTGGTCCTCCCGGAACTTTTTGTACACTATTTGAGCATCTTACCTATTGGGACATGCTAACACTAATGCGGTGTACTGACTGTATGCTGGCATGCTCTCCAGGTTGCACCACCAGTATTAAAGGACAGACAGATACATAGGCAGATAGTTTGCATGCAACTATTTTGTCCACAGCCTCCAGAAATCTACATGGAAATCACGGCATCACACTTTCCTTAGTATGCATGGTAATATCATTAACATTTTGGGAAATACCGCTGTAAAAGAAACATTTCCAAGCCCCCCCCGCCCCCTTCCTAAGCTGCCAACCTAACGCTTCAGCGTCGCAACCGGCATGATTAGCGCGGGGCCGACCCACCCCAGAAGGGTTAGCTCGTCAATTATCCACTCATCTACGGGGCTTGAGTTGCTCTCTTAGGCAGCGACTGTCCCTCTTCCTCCCCGTCCTCCTCCGGTGTAATTAGTTTGGATTTACCTCCGAATGATTTGGGAGAGAGACACATCTCACGGCCGCCTCCTCCTCCAGTCGCGTCAATGAGATAACGGCGCCGAACGTCGCGATTACCGGTCCTGAATGGGGAAGCGCACGCGCGCGCGTCCGCTAACGCCGGAGCGCCCTCATCGCCGGCTGCAGCAGATAAGGGAAAGAGTGGATCGGAAGGAAGAGAGTCGGCTGAGAAAGGTCGCCCCATTTCCCGGAGGTGAGCGGGGAGAACGCGAACCCCGCTTCTATTTTCGGAGCGATTCCGGGCGTCCCCGAAAGTCGCGGCGTCCTCCGGCTCGACTCTTTCGCCGTAAACCTATGGATTAGCTGTCCGTGGCGTCGGGTCGTTGTGCATGGCCGTTTCTGTAAGCGTCGGTGGATTGTGGCTTCCGCCCGCATTCTGAGGGGGTGAACCCCAAAGCATAACAATGGATTTCAGAGTAGTTTGGCGCAAAGGGTTAGCATTTTTGGGCGGGAGAAACAATTAATTCCATCCACACGAAATAAAGACGTATCCATAAAAATCCACACAAAACAGCGGCTATGAGTTATCATTCTTACCCTATGCGCCGATACCTATAATTAATTATTTGCATAGAATCAGACATTTATATTCTGTATATTTTATGGACTGGGCTATTCCCGTTCTTTATCTTCGACTATTCTTTTTCAGACTGTTAAGCTTTTTTGTGCCGTCCCTCCAGCAAATGCGACAATACAAACAAATTGCTCCCACAGCATGAAACGTACTTGGCGGAATGAACGGATTCAGATTCAATGACAAAAAGGTAATAAAATAATGATTTATGTCAATAACAATAATAACCTCAGCCGAAAAAAAATCCCCTCTCAGGTAAATGGGGAAACGACGTATAGAGGAGATCATGAACAGCGAATAAGCGCCTCAAATGTCTCTCTCTTTGTGTGGAATCGTTGTTTCTTATGAAGTGTCAGCTACGAAAAAATACATTACATTTGGGAATTTTCTAAAAAATTATAACCACACGCACTGGAAATTATCCTTCCTGCTCAGCCTGGGTGCTCCTGAACAGGCACTGGAAAAAAGACTGATTTCAAATTGTGTTCTGATATCCTGCAGTTAAGTTTCAGAAATCACAACTAATTGTGAAAATAGTCGTAAAAGAACGACCTCACCAAACAAATGACCTTAGCCAACGCACCTGCGGTTCGAATGCCGTCTCCCATCCAGGAGATCTGTGCCCGATCCATTCTCGCCGGGAATGGCGGACCCCGCCACCAGCGATGGAAACAGTGTAATGAGCAGCCCACGCAGAACACAAGTACATTGGATTGCGGTTTCAGGAACGTAAAAGAATACAATACGGGAATTTTCAACAAACTAAGAAGTAAATGATGTCACGGGTTGCCGCTTTAAGTACTTGCAGTTCATTTGACCAACAGGACATCATTGTTGACGCACAACCCCGGACATTGGGGGTAAAAAAAAGGACTGAACCGTGATTTCATTCATTTTGAACGCAGAGCAATTGGATTTTTAATTAAATCGGGACAGGGTGACGTTTTTTATTTTTTTTCTAACACAACTAGGTCAGAAATCACAACCGAATCGTGGCGTGGCGGTGGAGGCGGATGTCGTCTTCACGGACATCCTAATTTGTATGGCACGCAGCGCCGTGCCACAGCTCTCCACCTCGGGCGGCGTTTTCTCACGAAAATTCCCCTTGTTAAGTTATTTATTTTATTTATTTCATATATTTTTTTATTTATCTATGTTTTTCCCCTCATTCCTGTCGCTGCCAGCGCCACGGGGGGGGGGGGGGGGGGGGGGGGCAAGTTTGTTGCCGTGCCGCGGCAACCTCCACGGCAACGAGGGCTTGGGGTTTGTTGTCATTGCATGAGATTTTATTCGCAGAAATGTTTAATAAGAAATAATCCTTCCTTTTTGGGGGGGGACTTTTTGTCGTTTAATACACGTGTTGACCGTCCCAGGAAAACACGTTTTCCCCGCCTCAGGCGCACGAGGCCTATTTTTAATCATCCGTTCACGTGTGTGACTTGTGACGTGACTCTGGGACCGCTACTCATATATCCGGGGAGGATGGGTCGAGATGTTCCCGAAGACAGGGGCCTTACGGCCTCCACGGCATTTCACCATGGCAGCCGTGCTTCATTTGCGGCACTTGCACTTCCCTCCGCGCAGGGTTTCTTTTTTTCCCGCTCGCACAGAGACGGGATGTCACACGGAGGATCTGACGAGAATATATCTTTCTTCCCCCCCCCCCTCCTTTTTTGCTGACCATTATGAGCTGCCGAAATGTAATGAAACGCCGGTGCCGGCACGGGGGGAGCCTGACAGAGACACCCCAAATAGACCGGTACCGGAGTGTTGAGGGGTTGGTCTCGTTTTCGGGGATTCGTCCCCTGACGATGGACTCGGCGAAAGGACTTGTTCAGCTTTTCCCGACGCCTTCCTCCCTCGCTCGGCGGGCGCGACGAGGGTCAGAGGAATCGGTCGGTTCGGCGCTCGGGGGTTTTGAGTGGGATCCTCGGAAAATAATTCGAAAAAAATATTTGTTTCGGGGGAATGCAGCGCGCTCGTCACGGTGAGCGTGTCACGTTCGATTAGAATTTTTTCCTTTTGCCTGCGTCTCTGGCCGCAGGGGCCGAGTCGCCAACGAAACCAAAACGTAAGAGAGTTCCTGGAGCAATTCGCCATCTTATTCGGTCCTTATTCATCCTTTTTCAATAAGTCACACCCGGCGCCGCAAACATCTCACTTCCCAATTCACACCTCGCCCACACACACGCACACCCACCGCTCCCGGCATGTTGGGCCATCGAACCGACGAAGCACATGGTACGCCTCCAAGACCGGGGGGCCCCAACTGCAGGCCAAGGGGGCCACATCCGGCCGCACCACACAACCACCACACCGCTAGAATAAACTCTTGATGAAGTTCCCTTCGTGTTGTGAATTCTTTTTAGGTTTTTTAAGGATCTGGGTGTCGGTTTTTCACAGCGTTTTTATTTCATTTTATTGTGAAATTATTTGTATTATTCAATTATTTTACATCATTTTTATAATGAATTTTTTCACCATATTTCTGTCAGAATGTGAATTGGTACAGAGGTTTAATGTTTATGGTTGGTAATCATATATTCTACAGTATCTGTCTGTCTGTCGGTCTATCTATCCGCCTGTCTACCTATTTGCCGATCTCGCTCTCTATCTGTCTGTCCATCCATCTACCTATCTGCCTGCCTGTCTGTCTCTCTATCTATCTGTCTATCTATCTGTCCATCCGTCTGTCTACCTATCTATCTCTCTGTTTGTCTATCTATCGGTCTGTCTGTCTGTTTCTCTATCTATCTCTCGTCTATCATCTATCCGTCCGTCCATCTACCTATCTGCCTGTCTGTCTGTCTGTCTCTATCGCTCTATCTATCTGTCCATCCGTCCGTGTACCTATCTGCCTATCTATCTGTCTGTCTCTATCTGTTCATCTGTCTGTCTACCTATCTGCCGATCTATCTATCGGTCTGTCTGTCTGCCTGTCTCTATCTCTATCTATCTGTGCATCCATCCATCTACCTATCTATCTGTCTGTCTCTATCGGTCCATCCGTCCGTCTGTCTATCTCTGCCGATGTATCTCAATCTATCTGTCTGTCTCTCTTTCTATCTCTCTATCCGTCTATCTTTCCGTCCGTCTACCCATCTACCCATATATCTGTCTGTCTGTCTGTCTGTCAGCCAATTCACAAACATAGAAGAGCTTGTTTCCCTTGATGCCCCCACCCCGTCAATCCGTCCAGGGGCCCCCAGGGTCCTTGGAGTTTGAGACCCCTGTGCCACGCCCTGTCTACTGGCCCTGCAACTCTGAGGCCGAGTGTTTGCACCTGCAGGGAGGCGTGGCCCCTGAGCTGACGTTAACGAGGGCGTGTGTTGCTGAATTAACGGATTTATTTGGCAACTCGTGTGTGTGTGTGTGTGTGTGTGTGTGTGTGTGTGTGTGTGTATGTGTGCGTGCGTGTGTATGTGTGCGTGTGTGTGTGTGTGTGTGTGTGTGTGTGTGTGTGTGTATGTGTGCGTGCGTGTGTGTGTGAGAGACGTAAAGGTTTTTTTTGTGCCACAGGAACCAGTTTTTGTCTTTAAGCAACGTTGAGTACAAAGAAACGAAAAGTTTTAGCGGATTCTTCACAAGGAACCTGATGAGGTAGTGAGACGAGGGGGAGGTTAAACCAGAAAGGCAGGAGGAGGAGATCACAACTTCAAACCCAGACGGAGTCGTTTTTATTATAAGGATTATTCTTTGTTTTTTTGATGATTTTTTTCGGGAGGAGCATGAAAGGTTTTGAATTGGAAACGGGAGCATCCACACTGTCGCCCCAACAGACAGAAGTTTAATTATTTCGAGTGATTGAGGATGGAGCGAGGTCATGACGTCCAACACGTACTTAAAATTTCTGCACCTGAGTGCGTTGATGCTTTGGATTAAAGTTGGAATCCGTGAGATACAAAAAAAAAAAAGAAATTTAATCCCATACTTGATTGTATATATTTTTAGCTGGACTTAGCTGGACTCAGAAACAGCTGTTCATCGTGTTTGTGTTCTGCCTGTGTTCCTCTATATGTTGTTTTAAATTGTCGGTGGCCGGGTCCGCCACAAAAAAATGTGCGGAAGACTATTAGGTCCACGAAAAAAAAAAAAATACCCCTGTGTTTCGAGAATAAAGTGGGAATACCAAGTTTAAACTCCCACTTGAAAGTGGCAATTAAGTTTTGAGAATGAACTCGAAATCCCAACATTAAACTAAACTAACTAAACTATAAAAAGACAGATCTTAATCAGACTTAATCACAATAACACTCACTTTTCAAATTTTAATGCGTTTTATTAAAGTAATTTGAGGGAAAGAAAAATTTGAAATAACTTTCTGTTTAAAAAAAAAAACCCCACACAAGCTGTTGAAGTAACTAGCAAAAACATTTTCAGAATAATTAAAAACTTTCAAAAAGATATACTTATATAAAAAAATCATGCAATATTGAAAATGTAATCTTAATATATTGGTTGTTGACGCTGATGAATAAAATAAGTGTGTAAAGTGGAGAGGAACGGCGCCATCTCTCTTTCTGTCTTTCCATCACCATCCCAATGTACGAAGAAATTAATAAATCATTAGAATCTGAAGTAAAATCACTTAAAATATTACTAAATATTAAAAGTAATATTAACATATTACTAAATATTACTTCCTAAATATTACTTGAACCAACCAAAAATTTTGACTTCAAGGGTGTGTGTGTGTGTGTGTTTGAGAGGGTTAATGTCAGCATCTCAGTATTATATTTGGTTTTGTTGTTCCATCGAAGGTTGGATGTGGTGACCGTGGAAGATCGAAGTGTTTTCCCCTTTCAGCGATAGTTTCATTCCTTCCAGAAATGTATCCGTGACCCACGGCAGCAGAAGCCGCCGTCTCGCGCCTTTCAAAACCCGCCAGGAACAGCCAAGTAAGTTGGAAAAAACAAGGACATTCGTGTTCCTTTGTGGGTTTTTTTTTCAAACTCTCAGCGTATTTTCAAAACCGAGTTCGATTTATACATAGTTGAAAAAAACGTTAAACGGTGGAGTTAAATATTCCCGTTGGATTACAGGGGGAAACGCAACTCAGTCACCGAGACGCTGCTGAACGACGCCGATCGATGGTTTCCTTCAGAGCGAGCGCCCAGGTGAAGATCACTCCTCATGGAGGGGGCGTGTACCAACGTCTACCATAAAAGGAGAAATCCTGACGTCGCTTCCGTAAACAAGACGGTTTCACTTGGCTGTGAAAAGCAGGTGGAGGGAGATCTAAATCATACCGCAGACCTTTACGTGACCAGTGCGATAGGTCCAAGTCAGGGCAAGCAGCGCGCACTGGACTTCATTTTCCGCCATGACAGTCAGTTCTCCCGCGGCGACAGCGGATTTTCAACTTAACGTGATGATGAAACGGAATATTTTCAAGAACCGCCGGTTGAGGCCGGCGATACGCCCGCTGCTGCTACAACGGAAGAAGTCGATGACGTGATGAAGGCCGTTGGGGTTGGTGACAGGTTTTCAGATTTCAGATTTTCCCGGGACTCATAATATTGATAGACTCTACATGTTGTTGTGTTGTCCGTACTTTTAAACTCCAAAATAATTCTACAAAACATCTACATAATTTTACAAAACGCCTGTATTCTTACTGTTAGATTAAAGCTTTTTTTAACAACAAAAATAGTTGTGTGTTGATGACGCTGTTCAACGTTCCCTCAAAACACAAGAACAAAGCAGTGATTGGCCCATGCAGCAGTGTGTTAAGTTGCCTTGTGGCTTGGGTTTCGTCACGTCACGTCACGTCAAAAAACGTCACGTCCGCGGTGGCGGCTGGGGAGGGACCCCGGCTCGAATTCCAGCCCAATTCTGGCGGAACAACCCCCCCCAGCCCCTAAATCAGATGAACGATAGCAATACAGACAATAAGCATCATGTTAAGAGGCTGTTATGCGCGGCAGCATCCTGGCGAAACCTGACAATTGTTTGCCTTGGGGGGAAAAGACGCAGAACAGGGGGAAGTGTGGAAATGGATGACAACAGGAAGGGAAGAAGAGAAAGGTAGATGTGTGTGTATAAAAGGCTTGATGGGTCTGAATAAGAGAATAAAAGAAAGAATTGAACGCAGGTCAAAGGCGGTGGCGGTAGAGGAGGAGAGGACGCCGGGCGCCTCGGATTCAGATTGGGCTTTTTGTTATTTCATCCCTCGTTATTACGTTATTATATCCATTGTTATTTCGTTATTTTACTTTTTGTCCTCCGAGGTTATTTTTATTATTGGGGGTCCAGCCCCGGTAGGGTGGGGAGATGGCTCTTGGTTTTGCTCATGAGAATTGATGACAGTGGTGTGCGGATGTCGTGGAACCGACAGACATGATGAATGAAATTTGGATTGGGGGCAGCTCCGACACATCATCGTCCAAGTTTGATCCAAATCGGTCCATTTTTGTAAGAGAAGTTGGTAAAAAAAAAAAAAAAAAAAGAAATGCTGCATTTCTCATCTCCGTAACGGTCACATGATGGCACTGCTGATTGGTCACAGTGAAGCGTGTCATTGCATCACTGGTCACGTGTAATCACTTTGCGCGTGTGCAAAATGGCGGCACGCAACGGCAAATGTGGCGCGCAAATGTGGCGTTTGTAATTGGAACCCAGACATTTCACCTGCCCGCTGGACTATTCGATTGGACTTTGGCTTAAGGAATATAAGACAGCAGAAGCAGAAGCACAGAGATAAGCGCTGTTGAACACGAGGTAGGTGTTGCTTTTGGGACACACATAATGTACTTTACAGGCTTCCTGAATCCTAGTTAGTTGCAAAAGCAGCCATACCAAATGACACAGTGACGGATATTACTTTACTACTATTAACCTTCTTTATTTTTGAAGATAATAAGATCAGAGTATTATCAGAGGACAACTGGATTAAACAAAGTGCAGCGTATCAGACGTAATAAACATATAAGGAGAGCTGACAGGCAATAACATCACCTTCAGAATTTATAGACATTTATAGACATTCCAGAATTTATAGACAGATACCAATGTATAAAATCCTCCTGAATTGAAGTTAGTTGGAACATAACCGTGTCATAACCGTGAGCAATTACACAGTGCGAGGAACTTGCATTTATTGTGTCTGTGGTATGAAATCATGCCATTCTTTTGTGTTTTTGGGTTCCAGAATCCTCAAAGGAGCCCAAATTCCAAGCCAGCGAAGAAGCGGTGGGCAGAAGTGGTTGCTTTAAAGGTCAGCCACTCTCCTCTTTGAAAAAATAAAAATAAATACTCAATACTAAAATCCTCAAACTCTGGAACAAACAAGGTCGTTAAGAAAACTCTGTAATAACGACAAAAAAAAAAAAAAAAAAGATACTGCGATAACATCTCTGACAAGTGTTAATGCAGATGAAGCGCCTTTAAATATACATGCTGATACTCCACACGTCTCGGTGTTAAGAGGCTCATTTCATCAGGGTGGTGCGCGGTTTGGAGACAACAGGAGCAAGCAGCGTGCCGCTGTCAGTTTGACAGCCGAACTTAAGGACGCCCAAAATGTTTTGACATGGACACAGAAGGTATATGTCCTCGGCAATTTTAATTTGGCGATCTAACCTCTTCCCCGAACGTTTTCTTTTATTCTACCAGACATTTTCATGTCCCGATAAAGGCTAGTTCCTCTTATCAAAACACCGCCGGGGTCACTGGTTAATTCAACATTCAAATAGTCGTATGCTGAGGCGTTCACTGGCCATATCCCCATGACTCTGCATTACAGAACGTAGCCATGCCACTTGATAAAGCAGTTCAGACATCACCGCTTAATGACCACCAACGTCAGATTTGCTGAAAATATCACCTACGTGTGTGTGTCTTCCATTAAAGACAATTTATTTGGTTGTACGTCATCTTCAGCATCGCAAATAAGCCTTGAACATCATTACCTCACTCACACCACACCCACTATCCTGGACCCCGTGTATTTCTTCCTGCAACTATATTCATTATTATTAATTATTATTATTATATGTATTTTTTTCATTATTACAATTACTTTTATTCATCTTATAAAGGTTGTTATTGTTTTTATTATTTTTATTATTTTTTTCTATATTATCATTTTTTTTTTAATTATTATTATTTTTATTATAATTATAATTATGTATCTTATAAATGTTGGTATTATGATCATTATCTTGCTTTATATTTAATGAAAATGCCGCTTCCGTCCTTTTCCGCAAATAAATAATTTTGTCCACTTTTCAAACTTCAATTGCACTCGACTCAAAGTTGTCGGTTCGATTCCCCCTCGCTCGCCAAAGCAAACCGCTGTCAAATAATCAAATAGACTGTGGATCAATAGCGGACGGGGATCAACCTTTCAACAGGTCTGAGCGGCAGATAGCGATCACTTATTCAACAACCAAATTGACCGGAACCAGCCCGAGGGCTCTCATCGACGACGGGCGATGAGAGGAAACTGATGATACTCCGACTAAAATAAACATTCCACAGCAGAATGCAGAGTCAGCCCTATCGCAAAAACGCGTGCTGCTTTGAAGACAAGTCACCCCAAAACCTGTCCCTTCTGTCCTTCACACTCGTCTTTGCGCTCACTCTACGGCCGCCGGGCGACAGAATCAAAGGACGGTTAGGATGTTGTAAATATCTTTTATAACTGTTCATAGCAGTAACCTCCCTGAACGCGTAACGGCTGAGACCGGCAAACCGCGGCAGCTCCTCACGCCGCGTCACGGCAGTCCGGTGGGGCAAACGTTGAAGCTTTAAACGCATCTGAACACATGCGTCAAATTTACTTTTCAATTAAGGCACATTTGCTTTGTAGTCATGTATTTACCGTACAAACGTTGACATTTCATTTTATTTATCATTACTTTTGGCCATTGTCGCAGTACCTTTTGCAGATCGCCAGTAGAAAGTGACGCAGCTTCCTGTTTATAGTCTCATTTACGAAGTCTCGAACATGAATTAAAACCCCGAAAATCTTATATATAATACACAGTTGCGGCATTTTATTTTCTGGGTCTTACACACTGTACAAACACCGGGTCAGCTTCCTGACCTTCCTCAAGGACATTTAAGCTGTTCCTTCATTGGACCGCGTCAAAGCAGTCAGGGAACGGTTCAGTGAGGTTGCTGCTGCAAAGGGTCATAAACGATGGAAATCAACGACTCAATATGACCCGGGTCGGAAAAGAAAACCGGCGGAGCCTCTTGTGAGCGCTCTCACCCGAGGCCGCGACAAAGGCCCGAACAAAAGAGCCGGCGATGCCGGCGTTTGCAGAACCACGGGTCCAACCGCCGCGGTCAGGATGAAACATCCTCGGTTCTGAAATCGCTTCAGAAATCTGCCCGACGACACGCCGGCGTCCCAGGGATGGTTTTCCACAAAGCCGACGCCGTGAACCCGGATTCTAAAGCGCTTTAATAAAGGGGGGCTGAAAAGAAGACGCAAGGGAACAGCCAGCAGCTTCTCAGCCGCCCGCTCTCCGGTATGCTTTTTCGGGGCGGACATCTTGAGGGCTGCAAGGTGGAGACTGGTGATGCTCATAAATGGGACAGTGTTTCCACCAGCGCCACGTCCCGTGGGGACCGGGCCGCGGGCGGGGCGGTCAGACGGTCCCTGGCCCTGGCACCGGCCCCGGCGATGTCACCCAAGACGGGATGCGCCCGGGGTCATTATATCCCAGCCGAAAGTTAATCTCATACCAATTAGTTCCAGCCCAGGAGCCGGCAAGCGCTGGGCAGCGTGCTATGAAATGGCGCCGGACCCCCGGGAGCCCTGCCCCGCCCGCCCCCCATGCCACCTTTCTGTTTCCACAGATCAAGTTCTGGACAATGATGCGATGAGGCGCACACACACACACACACACCTCCAAGGTTTATTTTTTCCATTGATCCGACCGTCTTTCCGCTCCAGGACGCTGCCAGCGTCTGGAGATACGACCAACAGTGTTACATGACTCAACTAATTGGTGCAACCCGACGTGACGTCAAGGCTCAGGGTTCCTGGTACAATTGAGATTTAAAAAAATAATAATTAAAAAAACAAAAAAAACAGCAAAAAAATTAAAAATAAAGAGTGTTTCAAGGCCTTTACACATACAGCGCTGACCATAAATCTATTTTTAATCTGGACTGAAATGGCCTCTGTCAGTCACGGTATGAAATAGTCTCAGACTTACCCTTGTCTTGGTTTAAACAATCTGATTTCCAGAAGGAAGATTAGAGCTGATCTGGGTCGGAGTTGAAGGTTTAATCTAAACCTTTGGATTAGTGGGCGTGGCCTCCAGGTGGACCAGCACCAAGACCGGACGGAAGGAGCCGACGGGTCCTTCACCTTATTCTAGGACGTCCTCGGCTACAACTAATTCATCTTAAACTAAGCAACGTCTCAAAGCATTGTCTTAGTCCTGATTTAGGAATCATACCCCGCCTGCAAAGCCACCCGCATATGTTTCCAATAACAATCAAATCACAAGTGTTGGTTTTAAAGCTTTGAAAGAAGCCACACACACACACACACACCATGAATGCAAGTTTCTTGGCTCTTAGTGCCAACAGGGTCCATGTAATTGTCATGGTAATTTGTTTCCCCTTCACATCGCTGCATTCTCTTATTACTTGGATGTCAACATTTTACACACACACACACACACACAGTTCAATTTACTGAACAGGTGAACAACTCAGCAGCAGTCCAGGGTGGGTGGGTGTGTGTGTGTGTGTGTGTGTGTGTGTGTGTGTGCGTGTGTTCCGTTGGACAGATCGGTAACACGCTTGTCGGTGGTTTGTGACATGCGGTCACTGGCGCTCGGCCCGGATCCCTTTTTAGCGTCTGTATGTAGGTGAAACGCCCGCCAGAAAAGGCTCTGCGCTTAAGGGTGCCATAAAAAAAACAAAAAAACAAAAAAAACAAAAAAAAAAAAACTGACACTGCCGCATTGCCAATATTTTAATTATTTCAGGATATTTGACATGATGTTGAGTTCATTAGTGTACTATCTTGTTCAATTACATTTCCATTGCGCATATATGTGTTTTTGTGTTTCTTTCAGCAATCAAATTTCTTGTTCGTATTAATTTTGAAGTATGTTTTAATTAGTTGGTTTTTTTTTTTGTATCCTGCCAGTTAGTTCATATTTTTGTTCTATTATTTTATTATTGTGTATTTTCATTTCTGTCAGCAGCTCCAAAACATTGAATTCCTCCAGGAATGAAGGTGGAACTCCAAATAAGGGCATATACAGTACTTCACAACCAGGGAAGATGGAGCTCCAAATATGGGCATCTACGTCTTATGTAATCGAATCTGATCTTTCGTCATATAATATATTACAACCAAATCTAAAAACAGGAAGACCTGAAACACGAGTATTTCACTTGAATTTCCGATCTTAAACAGTGACGTGGTAGTCGTAGTCTTAGTATTTATTTGCCTTGGCATCAATGTGCTTTGCACCAACCAAGGGTCCCGTTGCGTAATAGGATTTCCTCTGATGACTTGTGCTCACGATGTACAATATTTTATACCTTCACAAGGTACAACCAAGACACCGACAGGAGGTTTCCTCCAGCGTGAGATTTTGTTTCTTTTCAGACAAAGCCGCTCTCTGCGAGCGATTACATTAGACGTAATGACCTCAAATGTACTTCCAAAGCATTACTCGCTGGACCCAGATTCACACACATCTGCTGAGAAATGGCTGCTCGTGTACGAAACCCAAACAGAGCGGCTGGGTAAAAACATATTTTTTCCCTTTCTTACTGTTTTTTGTTTATTTTTTTTTATATATCCACCTCATTTTACCTCGCCACTAGTTTAGCCGTGGTGACGTCGGCTCTGTGGCCCCTGCAGACATAGAGATGTGCTTCTCTGGAGTATTACTCACGCTCCACTGCAGGATTTGGACGCCATCTTGGCCAAATGAGCGGCTCGTGGCCGGGGGGGGAAACCCGATTTTTGTCAAACTCCGGTGCACGCGCGCTGGCCTCCAGCTACCCACCGGTTTCGTCTGGGTTCAAATGTGGCGTGGTGCCTCAACGGATCATTCCCCTGACCCCACGCTGACCTAATCACAAAAGCCTTCAAAGCCATTCATGTCACCTTTATGGAGGCCTTCAAGATAGAAAATATATACACGCAAAATATATGTACAATTAAAACCCAAAATATATAATATTTAATCTATTGAACAGAGAATAAATATAGACAATATACAGTATATAGAGAGAACATTCATTTTTTTTTCAGAGATTAAAGACAAAATGTTGGGATCAAAATCATCATTTGTATAAGGTCAAAAGTAACATCAGTGATTAAAGTCATAATGAATTTTGAGAATAAATACATTTTGAGAATAAAGGAGAGGGAACAATTTGACACTAAAGACAAAATCAGTCAGGATTAAAGCAAGAGTAAAGTATCGCGATTGTTATTAACCATTTCTATTGCTATTATTATTATTATTATTATTATCATTATTATTATTGTTATTATATTGGGGGTCCCGCCGTGAAGCGGCGGGGGCCCCACGTCAGGAGTCTATGAATGCCATGGATCTGCTGCGCTCACAGATAAAATGCGTATTCGGGGCAGCTCCAACACGCCGTGGTCCGAGCTCCATCCAGATCGCCGGTTCACTATCGCGGAAGGAGTTTGTGATCAACGTTCGCGACCTCACCGAGATGACGCCGCCTCCCCGCAGACGTATGCCGAGACGGAGGAGCCCTGGCGTGCAGGCGCAGGTTGGCAGAGTAAACGGATCACTTGAGGCAACAACCCAAACCTCAGCAAGATGACGCCACGCAAAGGTATCGTCGCAAGCGGACTTTAAATAAAGGAATATAAGATACAAACTCTTAACCATACTAAGTTACAAAGTGACATTATTTCATTGCTATTAACCTTTATTATGTTTGGAAACAAATTAAGTCAAAGTATTCACAGAAGACAAAAATAAAACAAAGGGCAGCGTCTTAAATGTCATAAATATCTACGCTTATATACTAACACGCACCAGAGTAAGTTCTACAAAATATAAACCCAATAACATCACTGTCAGAATTTACATGTATTGCTCGGTCAACCACCAGAGTGGTCTCTGTGGTCTCAATTCATCAGCGGGTTCTTGCTTCTTCCAAATATACCAAGTAGTTATTTTTAACAGACCAATCATCATGCATCACGTCTCCGACCTGATGTTTAAATCCTTAACAGAATTGATGCAGCTGCGCTTAACTCTTGACTCTTTTTTTCCTTTACATCCACGTTGAGAGCAACAAGAGGGGACTTGGAAATTGATGCATAAAAGGCACAAATTGATGATAAAGGACCCACAGACCCCTACTTGATTTGTGCTCCCCAGGCATATGGCCACCGGCCCCCTTGTCCCTCATTTTTTCCCCATTGAAGGTGGCAAATTATGATTGTCGTTATCATCGTGATTATTGACACCAAACAGACACACGTCACTCTTTCTTTTGATCTGGTCTTTGACTTCAGTGACGTGTGATAAGCACCCGGCCGGCACCAAGGCAGGCCAGGAGGATTGGTTTGCTTCCCTTATTTTACCAAAATCTTTTTATCCAGCTTAGCAGCTTCCGTGCCTGATCTGAAACAATCCCCGCCCTGAGCCCCGCAAATTGCCAGGACTTCCCTCAAAACACGGGATGTGTTTTTTGATTCATTTTTTATCAATGGGGACACTATTTACACTGGGAAGACTTGCTATTAAGACAAAGACCCCTATTCTCCTGAATATATTATAGCAGGTTCTTGCCAAAAGAGACATGAAAAACATCTCAAGGTTGGGAAATGGAGAGACACATTGCCAGCAGGACAATGAGGAGGATGGGTATTCACTCGGACAGTGTTATTCACAAATTTACACAAAAAAACGATTTTCTTCACAGCATTTTTCTGCAAAGCAAATGGCTGCAAAAATCAACACATAACCAAGAGGAATTTAGGGAAATGTGACTCATTAGCCATGACCGCAAGTGCACAGAGTATCTCAAACCCACAACACTATGTCAATATGTGCTCAGTTATAGTGGTGTATTTGGAAAAGACTCGACTAAAATGTAGAATTTCTCATTAAAAACCAGTTTCATTCGGGGCATTTTTTGGATGTGAAATAAAATACGACAAAAGCTGCTTGTGGAAAAAGCTGAGGTTCTGGCAGGAAGGGATTTAAATGTTTTTTTATTCGTTTTTTTTCCACATATAATAAAATT